>NC_048900.1:12470117-12746567 GCF_011077185.1 Oxyura jamaicensis | reverse complement strand
GGGCGGGCGGCGCGGGGCAGGCCGGGAGCTGCCCCCGGCCGCCATGGCCCGGCCCGGCCCCGCCGCTGGAATGCGGGGAGGGGGGGCGGGGGGCCGGGGGCGGCCGCTGAGGGGAGGCGGAGGGCGGGGGCCGCGGGGCTCGGCGCCCTGCTGGTGCCTCGGAGCAACGGGGCTCCGAGCAGCACGGCCCGGCTGGGGCTGGATCCCGAGCAGGAGGAGAGGTCCTGCTGACAGGAGGACGGGGTCGGTTAGGCTGGGAGACACCTGAGAGAGCACCGAGTACAAGCGGGCGCTTGGTTCCTTCCATCAAAGCCCAATTCGTTCTCTTGGCTGCGATTTCTCCTTTGAGACGCGTGTTTATAATACTCCAACGGAGCCATGCAGCCACGTTTTGTCCACCCAGCTTGCGCTGATCTCACCAAAACCAGAATTACATCTCTACGAGCCTGAGCTGTGCTCGCTCGTCAGCGCCTTACCTGCTGAAACAGTCCGTCAGAGCTTTGAGTCTGTCAAAGCATCCCAGGGTATTCCCCATAAATACACTTCTTTTGCAACACACAAACAAATAAAATACTCTCTTCGCACTTAGCTGTTTGAGGTCACATAAATGAAGCAGATTTTAAGTGAAGTTACCGATTACCAGCTTCATGTATGAAACTGCACAATTCTTTTTCCATGGAAAAGGCTCCATGTTTTCAGGGCTTACAACCCAAATCTGTTTCATTTAGGCACTTGGAAGCCCTTCACTGCTGCCAGGTTACTGACCCAGACTCGAATCTGAAAGGGAAGTTGTCACAAGCAATAATTGTGGAGTCGGTATTTAGCTGGTGCTGATTGAGCAGGACAGCCCAGGTAACTCCTCTAACTTTCCAATGCTTACAGGGTGAACAACAGTAACAATACCTTGGTCAATAAATTCTTATGACTGGAAAATCCCTCGGAGTGAGTCATCCTGTGTGGGAGGAGTTGCCTGAAAGGAAGGAAGGACTGTTAAATAGATAGGACTTCAGCCTGGGCAGAGCAACAAAACTTACGGGTAACCATCAAAAAAGAACAAATAATATTTGTGGATAACGTTGGTCACTGTGCTGGGCTTAGACAGCATGGGGATAAATGAAAGATGAAAAAATGACGTGGCTGCTTCTTTGGAAGCAGGTTTAAGTATTCAAGCACTTACTGCCCCAAATTGCACTAACTGCAATGATATCAAGGCTCCGAAAAACATGCTCTATATTCAGCCAAGAGGTGGTCAGGAAAACATATATAAAGATAACTGTAAAAATTGGCACTTTATTACTTTAATTCTTCTTTGAGGTACTCAGATCACATTAAATGAATGAGAGCAAGAGGAGAGAGAGTAAGAACAAAGAGAAGAAATGTGAAAAAGCAAAAGCACCATAAAAACCTGAGAGGAAATTGCCTTTTGTATAATAGCCCCCCTTAGAGGAAACAGAGGAAGAAAATGGCTATTTTCTTTCCATTTGATCAACTTCAACAACAAAATTTCAACAAGGTGTTGTATACCCACACGCAGTTTGAAATAAATTGGAAGCACAGTTAATCTCTATCCTTCCACAGCAGCTCAAGCAAAACAGCAACACACCTATATAAAGAACCTTTTTACTTTTCTGCAAGGAACAGATGAGACATGCTTGTCTTGCAGAATTAAATTAAGTAGATACATTTGACTAATTTGGTGTTATAAAGTCCAGAACGTTTCTAGTAAGCATCACAGGACAACACGCATTTTAAGTTTTGGTCTTCCCATACTCATTTATCATTACTTGTTCATACAAAAAAATCAATGCATACGCTAAGGAAAACTGTTCACAAGTTTTAGACTGTCAAAGCTGAGCGTGGTTGCTCCATGGGTCTCAATTATTAAAACAGGTTGTTAAAAGTTATCCCCACAAAGCAAAACAACGAGCACGCACTACTAAATGTAAGTAAAATAGATTGAGGATCCCCAGATGAAACTGCTCAACACCTAAACATTTCACTGCATACTTTTATGTCAGTTTACACTAAAAACAAATGACAGAAAAGCCTTGGGCTTGCCATCAATCTTACAGTTATCAGCCACCAGAGAAGGCACCCAAGCAACCTTATGTTACTTTTCACAATCTGCCTATTTTGGGAGATGTAGGAAGAAGTTTCCAGCAGCTGCATTTGAATAATTTGCCTCTCAGACTGGCACAGCCAGCAGAGGAAGTGTGTGCAGTGGTGGGAGATGAAGCACACTTGGCTCTGCCCTGCCGTGACCCCCATAATGCAGAGGCTTCCCACAGGCCCGTCTACTTTTCTCAGCGGACACAATCCAAACAACAGTAATTACAGCAGACATCCACTCCCCGTCCACCAAATAAACAAAAACACTTAAAACAAAGCAAGTCAGCAGATTTGCCACAGGGTCAGTACAAAAAATACTAATAATAAAATTCAGAAACGCTGGGTGACAAAATTCAGGTGGCTTTACAGGTATTTGTGAAAAGAAACCACGCTGCAGTCTCCTGTAAGGTATCACCAGAGAAAAACTGCTCTAAGCACTTTAATTTTATTAAGATAAAAGGAAAGCTTTAGGCACCCTTGATTTTCTGTGTAAGTTGAAATCTTTATTTTAAAAAGTTGGCTTAAATATTTTGACTGACAATTCCAGCTGGGATAATCTGTATAATTACACTGAAGCATACAAAATACTGCAAATTTTAATCAACTGATCCATCACATCTTTCTAGCGTCTGAAGTGAAACAAAGTACAAGGTGTGATTTCCATTCCATTCCTGCCAGCTCAGTGCTGCTTCAGTCTTGGCATCAACTGCAATGACGAAAAAGCTTGATTTCTCCAGGCAACAACCTACAGGCACAACTGAAACTGAAGGGAAAAGTGGTGCCAGAGTTAATGTACCTCACAGTTTATTTCAACACGGATTGCAGGAACTGCAGATGGGGAACTACTTTAAGGATCTAATGATCTCTTTCCACATGTAATGCAACAAATGCAACTTAGAACTAATGCTAAAAATGCACAAGAATAGGATTCTGTATTAAGATATGGCTTAAGGCCATCCTGCTTAGAGAAGTCCTGCCATCAACAACAGGTCTGCAGAGAATGTGAATTATTCTGGTAAATGTCTGAGGTTTCAGTATAATCTTTGTCCACTATCAACAGCCATAAAAGTAAAGAATAAACCAGATAACTGTGCTAGTTTCTTAATAGTTATATCTATCATGGTTTTATGGAAGCAGAGAGTTACAGCATTTATAAATAAAACTGGAATAGAAACCGATAGCTGTAAAAGCAGAACGTATTTCATAAAGTGTTTTATTTCAGTCTGACCTTCTAGTCACTCTTGTGCAGATTATCCTAAATAAGCCCATGCAGCAACTGTCGGTAGGTGAATAAAAAATCTCTAAACATGTTAATGAAAAGTAATCTGCTTCTTTTTTTTTCCCTGCAAACCCAGTTTCTGCAAACCCAGGAGAAATGGATACAGAAGCATATCTATTCTGGAGTGGGTCTGGGATGTATCCTAAACTTCTCTTCTAAGACTGTAATGTGGCAAAGAAATAAACTAAAATGAAAATTAAGGATGAAAGGACTGTGAAGTTTTTCATCTTCATATTGTGGATCCTTTCCTTTCCTTTAACCAATCCTTTAACCAAAAAACATTTTTGCTTAATAGCTGTTTGGTGGTGTATATGAAATTAATTAGTAATCTCTGTTTTCTAGCAGGTGAGAGTTTTATCTTTTATCTTTATCCCCTCTTTTCATTCCCTTCTCCAGCACCTCCACTTGCCTGACCAGTGCCACAATGAACTCCTGCCTTTGTAAAGCCCACTGACGACTGGGAAAGGGGCACACATGGATGGGTAAGTTCAGCCTTGAAACATCCGGTGAACTTCTTAGAGATTAGATGTTCCTCAACACTACTCTTCTCCCCTTGTAGCTCTCCCAGTCTCAATCAATGCACACGCAGTGCACTGCAAGGATGGAAGTGTGTGAAAGGAACTGGTTAAACTTACCTCTGTATGTTATTACATCTCTAAAATATAGCCAGCAAATTCACCAAGAACAGTCTCAAGCTCAGTGTCACCTTTGTCCATTGATGTTTGCTCTGCCACCAAGAAGTTACAGCAATGCTTAGCTTTCCAACATGCTGTAAAGAGCAGGAATCATTTACCCAGACCCATGTGGATAATGTCTGAGTACTGCTCTTCACTGACATGCCCAGCAATGCAAATCCTTTACATGCATGAGCTGGAGCTGTTTATACTAACTGTAAAGCATTCCCAGTAGAATTATCTTCCAAGGCTGATAAAATGCTATCCCAGAAAGTAGTGCATGTTCTGGGGGTGGTCATGAGTATCTCACCATAAAGGATGTTGACCTACGTGACCACAGGTCAAATTGTTTAACAAATATCCTTCCTGAGCTTCCAGCAAAATTCTCAAGATCTTTTGCAATACACAGCTGGATAACTGTGTATCTTTTGCCCAGTGTCTCTAGGCTGACATTTTCTTCCCAGTTAATTCTTAACTATTGTTTACGGTCACAAACTGTTTTTTTCATAGCTTGGTCTGCCAGTTGTCTTTTCTTGACCATTGTTTTATTAATAATAAAACTGGTTGCTGTTTCATCACTTGTAAAACCCTTCTTTTCCTCATAGAAATGGCTGTTGAGAGCAACCCTAATTCAAGCGTACCCCTCATTTTAAGAACTCTCATTTATAAGTTTAATGCTCTTTTAAGCATAGTTCTTATGATTTCCAAAAACAAACAAACCAAAATAGCAGAGCCTATAAGAAAGTTAGGCGCAGAAATTAATTGGTAAGAAATCAAAAAGGATACTCTCTGATTAGCCCAAAACTAATCAGGATCCGAAAATCTAATCTGGATCTGAAAATCCAGACCAAGCAGTGGAGACAGTCCCGTAAAGAACTGTGGACAAAAGTTGTAACAGACTCTGATTCATTTGGACTGCTTCTAGAAGGAAGTCTCATCACTGGAAATCCAGGATTCCCAAACTTCCAAGGTCAGATCAACCATCTAACGAAGGGGTCAGTCGGTTGAGAAGTCATCATCTTTCAGATGACTGATTTTAGATGAGCAGAGCTCACGTTTATCCTGCTAAATAAATAGTTTGTCTTGCCAAGCAAGCTGCAGTTTGATTTGTTGTTATTCCTGAAGAGTTAAAACCTGGGTGCCCTGCTGGACAACGTTAACAATAGCATGTAATTTTGGGGATCTGTAGATTCACTGGTCACCCCAATTGCTTGTTCCTCCTCTTAAAGGTCCTCAGCAACCTGTCTCTGCTCCCGTGTGGAAGTGAACTGAAGCAGAGTTGTTTCTCCTTTACATGACTTGGAGCACACAGTGAACAGTGAGGACCTGTAAGGAGTTTGACCCTACAGAGCTGTCTTTGGGATACGTACCCATGCCTGTTCCTGGCCGTGTATCTGGCGTGCCCCATCTCTAGTCTTGGTTCTCCCCAGCTCACTACGTTCTCCCCTGTGACCAGCTGAGAGGACAGGAGACACAGTCTCTGCATTGAAAAAAAATACTACTGCAAAAGAATAAATAGTCAAAAGAAGCAATTCAGGGAAAATCAGTTCAGCCCCTGTAGCCAAGGAGCAAAAAAAAATGAAAATACTCAGAATGAACACAATCTTCTGAATATACAGCTGTTAAGCCCTACAAAGTCACTGCAAAGCTACAGAGCATACATGAACTACAGTTTTCAGAAGTTTGTGACACAGACACCTTTAGGTAGACATTTGCAAGAACACTCAAAGTTTATTTTTGACATCAAGATCATTCTCCTATCAAACACCAATCCCTTGATCTAGAATTCAGAAAGAGCAGTGTCACAGTGCAGTACACACAGGGGCTTTGACATAAGTTGCACGCTGCAGTACTCACCGACATTTCTGTCTGATCCAAATCACTCTGCGTACTACATGCGGTTTCGGTGAAATAAATAGTAAGTTTGGCAAAATTACAAACAGCTGAAAGGTCAAGGTCAAAAACGCTACAGGTCTGACAATGCTACCAGTTTTGTTTACAGTAAAATAAGGAAGGCTAATTTTGTTTTAGCAGAAAAGAGGGCATAGGCTAGGGGTTTGACCTTCCTTCCAGCACCGCAATTGTACTGTTGACTTTTTTCATTTTCCTTGACAGATCACTTAAACATTGTATCCTCATTCCTTCCTGACTATAAAAGCATCTGACACCTATCCATTACACAATGCTACACCCGCTGTGTGCTCTTGGGCAACGTGCCATCCTCCCTGGTCTGTCACATCTTTTTAAACTGAACTCTGCACAGTAAGTCACCAGAAAGGAACATCTTGGTGGGATAACACAGTACCATTACTGCCTTAATATTACTTTATGTCTCCTGGTTTTTCTTTCTCTGACTCTAGCCTGCCAGGATTTATGGCTCTTTTGTATTGTATACCATTGCTAAGCCTTCTAAGTAAGTTAATAGCAGTCAGATATAGGTCTAGTGAGCTTCTGAACAGCACCCACAACTCCTGCTGCAAAAAGCTGGGAGAAGTGCCAACACTCTCATATCCTACCCTTCCTTCCCTTGTGTTTGAGCCAACAAAAGCTTGTCCAAAGACCCATCAGGCTGGGTCTTGTGGGAAAGAAGATACCGTCTGTGGAGGCTAGAGGCTGTAGCTAGGGCTGTGTCTACCCTCTCAGTCATTGGCTAAAGAGGAGGGAAGTCACGTCCCTTGGGATTGTTAAGTCTTCCAGTCTTCCAGTCTCACAGTCTTAAGAGGAACTGTGAAAAATTGTAAACGTGCAAGACCCGTTCTCTGGTAGTTGTCATCCATAGCCATCACAGGACTGGAAGACATGCTAATTTTGCAGGCACTAGGAATTAATTCTGATCCATAAAGCAGAGCGTTGGAACCTCATTAGATGACATCTTGAGTCCTATTCATCACTGGCACAGCTATGCAAATCCTTCACAGGCAAAATACATGCTGGAACAAATTCCTTTTTCCTTTTTTTTTTTTGTGTCCATAATTTTTTTGAATAATAAGAGAATTTAGCCTCCTACTTGTAGGCATTCAAATAGCTATGTAATCTTACACTACTAATTATGGATTATTAAGCAAAGTGAAAAATTAGGGGCTGTCAGGGAAGGAAATTATATTTTTAAACTCACAAGTGGTCATCATAAACAATAGGAAAATGCCTAAAATGCCTTATAAACATTGTTTACTGATAAATGTCTCCTGTTTTGGCTTTTGATGTACCAGGAGCAAAGTACCTAAGGAAAAGATTTGGAAATGTATTAAAATAACTTTTCATAGTTATAAGATGTATTTTGCTTGCTGCGAACATCAACATACTGCCCACATTTTCATCTCTCCTACTCAGTGCAGCATGGAAACATAAGAAAGACAAAGACAGGTGTTCAGAAAAATGCCGTGATTACAAAGGGATGGGTAATTCTAAAATATGTGCCCTGCTCTTTTACTTGTCTGATCTTTAAATAGGAAATCTGTACTCTCTTCAACGGGTACTAATTTCTTTTGTTTTGGAGTGCAATAAAATCATTACATCAGAGAACTTAATTAAATTAAAAGCCCTTAACTGAGTAGATGAACTGCAGTATTTACCTAATAATTCATTTTAGGTATGTTAATTTACCTTCAGCTATTACCCTCACATATTATCATGTCATTTTAAAATGATATGAAAAAGTTAAATCAATATTTATTGCGTTGATTTATTAAAAAATGAACTGCAATCATCTGTCATGGGGTTAACTTACAGTGAGCACCAGGAGAGTGTACAGAGGATAGGCTACAGCTTTACATGGTGATCATGTCAATCTCTCCCACTCCTGTTTTCTGGCAAAGATTCATCTCAGATGCCTGTTGGTTGAAGACAGTTGTATTTCAATTAGCACTGAAATGACATAGATACAGATAGATACCAGAATGTGCTTCTTAGAAGTTATTTGCTACATGATTTTAAATCACAGGATACTCTTTAACATAGCACCTCATTGTCACTTCTCATTGTTTTTTTAACCTAGGATGTGCTTTTCATTGGTCCACTTCTGCCTTGTGTGATTCTCAAAATACATTTCACTCTTCCTTTCAACCACTGGCTTGTGGCAACCAAGTTTTTGCCACCCGAACTGTTTAACTTCAAAGGTTAAGAAAACAAAAAGCCTCCAGAACATAAACATCTTTATGTAGTAACACATACCTAGCATACCATTTTCATCAGCACTTCAGTGCAGCTCCAAAAGGTCTATAATAGTATCTGAAATGTTATATGTGTTTGTTCACTTTCACATTTTCACATATTTAAAACTATTAAGTGTTACTGCATATGCATGTTAGTACGGAAGTGTGCCTTACTGAATGTTACTGATTTATCAGTCATCACCAGATAACACTTTCTGAATTTTATACACTCAAGGGCTCTACAAACCCAGACAAAATAGACACATTCAGCTTCCCTCTCATTTTACCAAATCACCTATCTTTCTTCTTAAAATGGTATTGGTTGCAAAATGGGTGAGTTGGATTTAATAATTTTAGCCAGATAGGAATCCCTCCAGGGTCCTCCCTTCCAGTTCATTTAAGCAAACATAAAGCTACTTCCCCACGCTGTAGCCAAAAGCATGGTAAACTTCCAGATAATCACTAAGAGTTCCTTTTAACTTGTCCCAATCTGGGAAAATATTTAAAGTTGTTTCCCTTCTTTCTTTCTTCCCCCCCACATGTTTTTTTATGTTTTCCAGCCATTTCTTGCCCTGCCTGGATATGAGACTGTCCCAAAGTCCAAAAGGAGCCAAGCTGCAGGAGAATCCCCAGGTTTCCACCTTTAGAAGAAATCAGGCTTGAAAGCTTTTACTAGTATTTATCTCCAATACAGGAGTCCACATTTTTAACTAATTCTGTCTTTCTGAACAAGAGGCAGTAAAAACTACTAAATCACTGGAAGCCACATGGCCAAATCTCAGTTTAGCAACATCTGGATTTCTAAACAGAGAAAAAAGAACAAATAACACTGCACAAATAGATGGCAGATAACTTTACTAGTCTCCTGAAGCGTACAACAGACAGTTAGCATTTTTCTCATACTGATCCCAAGTACTCACTGTCAAATTTCCTTCCAAGTCACAGTTGGGACAGCAGATGTTCTCCCAGTGTGTTATTCTCACATCATGCAGCCAGGATTGCCAATGTTTTCAGGTTCCAGAGTACAAACAGGACTTAGCTCAATGAAGCAATTGTTCATCCCACTACAAATTATGTATGATAATTCTGCAAGCTTCTGTTGAATTCCTCCTTCAGGGAAGCTAGACTGTGAAGGGGTGATGAGAAGACCTGGTGGCACCAGGTGAGGTGGTAAGAGGTAGCTTGTGGTTGCTCTCAGTAAGAATGCTTCTTGCTGTCTTGCGTATTTGGAAGAGCACTGGACAAAACATGTCATAGGCATTGTCAAGTCATTAATGCACCATTAGTTTTTTTGGTATATATTTTGGGAATTTAGGGAATCATCAATGCTAGTTCTCTATAAAACGATTTGTGTGATCAACAGCAACATACTAATTTGATATTCTTTGGCAAATAAGACACATACAGATTTATTCAGAAACATGTTATAGAACCATTTTGCCAGGGATGTAACAAAAATAAAAAATGATGAAATGTACTGATAACAACGCTCACTCAGCTGAATATCTTGAGAAATCAGAAGTTAGTAGGGGGTGGAGGATACAGCAACTTTGAAAAAGGAGATGAGCTGCCAGATGGGCTATTTCAAAGAGAGAGTGCTTACCAGCATCATGCTGCTTTGAACTGGTCAGAAAGATTCCCAGTCTTCACAAGAAGGACAGAGAGCCTATAGTTTATTTTGTTGTCCCAACCTGAACTGTCACTCACTTTCAAATTGTGGCATTGCATAGGGCCATAACGACTCTTCCGATTACATTATTGTCGCTGTAGCTGTGCAGCATTTTTCATATTTCCTGAATTCTTCACATTTCCTGAAACTTGAGGACTTTGAAATCTCCAGTAAATGGCTGGTTTGAAGAATGATTACCAGGAATGGCAGAAAACAAGTGGGCTTGTTAGGTATGTGCAGTCCCGGAGCAGACAAGAGGCAGACCAGTCCTGAAACTGTGGGGTATCAGCGGGTTAGTACAACAGCAGAGCAGCATCAGATAGTGTATGAGCTGGGAGGCAGCTGGCAGACTAACCAGGTGCTCTGAGACACAGACACAGCGATACGAGCGTTACGAGATACAGCCTAGGTGTGAATCCAGCAAAGTGAACACTGCAACACTTTGCATGTGACAATACATCATTTAGATGGAGACTGCCTTGTTTGTTTGTTTGTTTGTTTTTTACTTTGTCTGTTAACTACTCTTGTGTTTCTTTAGCCTATTCTCTCCTCTTTTTCGATGGTTTTCCTCTTAATCTGGGCCCACAGACAGAACTACGCAGGTAGTTTTACAGAACATTGCGAGGCAATACATGGGGAAGGTACATCTTTTGTTCTGTGTTCTTAAAACCAGGCAGAGAGTGCCAGCAATGCAATGGCAAATACCTTTTAGAAAAACTGAAGATGAAAGAAAAGAACTGGCTTGGGATTTGGAAGACTAAATCAGAGCGTATCATTGTCAATTCTGAAGATTTAATTACACCTTCTGTTGGAACAGTTGTTGAGGTAGCTTCTTTGCCTATATTGTGTACCAATGATATCCATGATGCTATCTATCTTGTTGACCCATGAAAACTCATGATAGGTAAATGACCTGTCCATTTAATATAGCAGCATTTCACCAGGGGTCTCTCACAGTGAAAGAAGCTATCTTTCCGTGGGATAAAATAACATTGCTAAGCATAGTACGTTGTCATTAGAGATTTTTTTTTTTTTACTTAGAAAGAAAACTCGTGTTCTCTTTTAAGACTTCAGCTATGTAAACACTTTCATCTCCAGATTAAGTTCCCAGACATCTCTTGGATAAGTTAACTAGACTGAAGGCTTTTCCTTAGACTTATTTTGGCCTTGGATATTTTGTGATCACTTCAAGCTCTCTCCAAATTTTTAACGCTATGATAATGCTGGATGTGACAGTTGGGCATATTTTAAAAGTAATTTTTCCACTGCCATATGCTGTAGTAATATTAATGTTTTTATACATGTACGCCTTGTCAGTCACCATGTGTTCACATCTTTTTGCTCACTTATCAACAGTGATTTTTAAGCCCTCCTCAGAGACAGCATTCTATATAGCCAGCTGTACAGCTCTGGTTTTACTAAACTTGCTTTTCTGATCCAGACCTCTTACTCAGAATACATTGAGAACAATAAATAAATAAATAAATAAATAAATAAATAAATAAATAAATACCCTGTATCCATGTTTAAGTTTACAGTAACTTCTCCTGCTTTCATCTATTTTGGAAAGTCTCCATTCAGACTTTGAAGGTCACCCTTGTACAGACTGAACCTTGAAAGTTTCAGTCAGAAAACTGAAGGCTCGGTGAAGCTGGAAGCAACCCAGAATAAGGTATATAGTGTGGGAAAGTTAAATAAGCTACTTGCACTGTTTAGACATCTTTGAATGTATGAGTCATGTGCAATGAGTAAAATAACCATCTTATAAAATGTAAATTCAGAAACTAGCATTTGGGACACTTAAATACACTCCTGTTCCTTACTTGTTGATGCTGGTTGCCATAGCTCTCTGATGTAGTCACTATTTTTAATGTGTATTGAACATAGACTCAAAAATATTCTGCCTGGAAAGAATTACAGAAGGCAAAGATGCTACTCTCACAAATACTGATTTTTTTAGTTTAATGTTATAGACCATTTATTTTTATGGAATTTTCAGGAATCATAAGAAGCTTTGTGAATTGAATCACAAGATCATACAACCACATTTGTCTCTGTAGTTCCATGTGTGTACGATGATACAAATGCAAAGAGGCACTTAGATATGTAGCCTGTTGTCTAAAATAGGCTCCTTGCAAGCAACCTCAGAGTTTATCATCTCAGCTCAAAGTTGCCACATCTTTTGCTGAACCATTTTCTTCTAATTTAGAAAATATACAAGGGGCCTGGTTGATAACAATTTGGAGGAACTGGACTATTGCATAACTTCACTGAAAGCCTACCTTGTCAAAGGACAGGACAATGCTGGATTTGAGTTGCCCAGGCTTTCGAAATTGTGAACTATTTGGCACTTTTTGAACTATTTTACCTTTCACAGATGATAAAATTTTAACAAACGAACTGTATCTGTAGCAGAAATATCGGAAAGCTTACTTTGCCTTGATAATAGTACCATAGGAATCACACAGAAAACTTAAATTTTAAGTGCGATAAAACTGAAAATGCATTTTGAGTAAATCCACACCCCATAGCTAGGAAGATGTTCTGGCCAACATGCTGACCTAACGACTGAATTGTTTAAAATTTTTGTCAAGCAAATACAACCTGGAAGACTAAAAGATAAAACTCTTCAAAACCAATAATTTTGGACTTTGTTCTGAGTTGGGGAAGAAAGAGTAATCTCTATCTGAAACTCTTCAGGCTTTGAAAATGTGAAAATGCCTTCAAATTTAGCCACTTTGCTTCATTTCTGGTGCCTCTCACTTAGAATAATCTCTGACTCTCTGACTCTTCCACTGACTGATGCTGATTTTTAGTGGTCATTAGCATATGCAGATGAACATATTTCTGCATGACTTGCCCTAATTTACAAAACAAAACAAAACAAAAACAAACAAACAAAAACAAGAACAATGTTTTGTTCATTCAAATTCTGCCCCAAATTCCCGTCCTCCTGTGGGTGCCAGATGCTTTGTGATCTATTACATTGTAATCACACGAACACAGAAGCTGCTATGGAAAAGGAGAAAATCCCTTCTGAACTTCTGTGGTAACTGCGCTTCAGGGCAGGCTGCTGCTTCCCACTGCAGTGCCATCATGTCAGGGATGCTCGTGAGGCCGAGTGCCTCTCGTACACTGGTGCCTTGCCTGAAAAAGCTGGAAGTCCTTCAGTTAGCTCTTTGGCAGGCACTTTGTCTCTCAGCTGTGGGCAGGATTTCTGCAGGATGTTCATCCACCACTGGTGTCTGGTTTTGTTTGGTTCTTAGTGGTTGGTGTGCCTTAACCCACCTGCTGTTTCATCACCCTTGCTCATGTTCTCCTTTTTTTTATCAGCACAGCAGAGCCACCCAGCTTCTGCTGGCACAGGCCAGCGTATAAAAGCACACCTCTTGTACCCAAGTGCACCACTCAAGTGCAAAAAACAGATGAAGCCTCTACAGATGAAGCTGCAGGAATATTTTTCCCTTCTTCTTCTCTCCTTTTGTGGTAGACTGCTGTCTTGCCCAAAGATGAGCTAAACCAAACTCCAGTCCAAGGCTATTGCAGCGTTTCTGGCTATTCATGCAAGCAGCCTGACAACTCCACCAGCCAAACTAAATGTCTGTGTTAGCCCTAAGGGAGGAGGATGAACCATTTTATGGCAGCTGTAAAAGGTCATACAGTAAATACCAGTGCTACTGCTCATCTGTTGTCCCAGCCGATCCAGTTTGGGGAGAGGGGGTGTGGTGTGCATGCGAGTGAGCTGTTCAAAACTCTCTGCTGGCTCTTCACGATTCAGGTTACGAACTGGAGAACTGGAAAAACTTAGTTGATCAATTTGTGGTTGTTCTACCTATTTTGAAATGATTGTTCAATTGAGGTAAACCTCAAAACTTGAAAAAGACTTGAAAAGCCGTGTCCTGAAATAACACATTTTGCCTTTTATACATAAATCCATGCATGGTCTGGAGTCTGTTTTTGTTTATAAGGGCAGAAGCACTAGAAGACATCATTAGATTCTATAAATATCTAAAAACTCAATGTTGTTTCACTATCAGAGTCTTACTAGAAATCTTAATTCGGCTTTTTTTAAGTACAGAATCAAACTGTTTTCATTATTGTGATTGGTTTTTGTGTTATAAGTTTAGTAGCCTTTTCCTTCTGTTTCCCTAGTTTTTGCAACGTTTTACATTTTCACATTTCCTTAAGTTTCATGTCTTCACAGGGATTTATCTGGGATACTCTTTGAGATATCTAATAATGTTATTAATCTCAAAATCCTGAGAAACTAAGAATTTTATTTTATTTATTTATTTATTTATTTTGTATGCTACCAATTATATTCTGCAGAAGAACAGCTAAGTTTTATTGTACCGGCTCCCTACTCTACCTACCCACAAATGATAGGTATGCCAGAATTTACTCTCATTTAACTATATTATCTGCAGTCTTTCCATATTAGGAAAATTATTAAAAGCTTTTACATTTTAGCACTTTAAATTTTCTTAAATCTTCCTGCTATACTGATACATATGTATATTCTGTATTGCTGCTCTATTCACTTGCAGATTGTAACATGAATATTCCCCTTAGATTCTTCAGGGACTTCATTTGGAAGGGCCAGGATGATGCTAACAAACTGGTGGCTTCAGGATGATAGCTCATTTCAAGAACCTGTCTGTACAGCCACACTCTACACAGGCAACTTTAAATGATGTTAATATTCTAAAATAAACCATTTAAAAACTAAAAGTGCCACAGCTCTAGATATGCCATAAGGCATTGCAGTAGTCCTGAACCGGCATGATCACATGCTACTTTTCCACCCTCTCCTAAGAAAACAACTCCTGGGACTGACTGTCCATCACTTTCCTTCATGTGCTTCTGAAAGTCCTGTCAGACTTCAGTAAAACTGTCTCAAGGGCTGACCTTCATAGATAATTTTCAATGAGTTCAAATAGTACAAATACGCAGACAATTACATGCACTGAGCTCGCATACTTGAAATGCAGTTCTCTAGCAAACAATCGTTTCTGTTGTCCATAAAACAACTACATTTTTTAATCAAATGTCTACTTTTGTTAAGGCAGAGCTTGAGTGGTACCCACTGAATGCACAAATGATTTATTAACATTCGCATTTAATCCATCTCACTATAAATAAAGCAGCTTTCACTGCGTGCATATCCATCAGCTAATATGCGGCTACACACAGCACACAATATAAAGAACGTATGTTTCACATGTGAAACTGGGTTAAATCTTGTGTTTGGAATTGCACAGGAAATCTGGCAGTGTCAGGGAGATATTTTTTTTTCTGATGTAAATAAGCATATAAGTCCCTTTATTCTTATTTGAGTATATATCAGGAGGACTCAGGACTAGAAATACTTTGCATTTTAAGAGGGATAGTGGGCAGAAGATTATTAGGCAAAATGTTCTATTTAGTATCTGGCACAGAATAGTAAATATAGTAAATAATAAAGATATATAAACAGATATATATGTGTATATATATATATTACTTTTTACCATAATGCATCTTTGTATTAATAGATAACATACTGTGTTTTACTTCTAACATTTATAGCTGTGGTCTTTAGTTGTCTTGAGACTTTTGAGTTCTGATCAGTACCTGGTATCTATGGATTCTTTCTTCCACCCTGGTTCCTTAAATCCATTTTCAGAAAAACCTTCTGTTGGACTAGAAGAACTCTTAATGTTGAACTCTATCTACCCTTCCAGCCACTACAGATGCATGAGCAAAGCTCGTGCTTTGGCCAGTGCCAGATTTCTGAGTCACGCAAAGGTTTTTACAAAATTAAACCTTATAATACTGCATGGAAAATACTACACCACTGGGAATTTCTCACAGAAGTTTCCTCCCCTGCAGGCCATGTCCATATAGTTCCCTCACTGCAGGGTTTGGATGATCGTAAAACTTCAAAGTATTTCTTGGCACCAAATCCCAGAATTGATCAGGCTGGCAGTGTGATGGGATGAAAGGTGTAGAATCATAGAATATCCCCAGTTGGAAGGGACCCAGAAGGATCACTGAGTGCAACTCCTAGCACCAAACAGGTCTACCCAAAAATTCAGAGAGGTAGAGGGTAAGTATAAAATAGATGTAGAAAAACATCTTGAGGAATGTCATTTCTTAGTGCATTGAATGAAGTAGAGTTGTTATGTAAAAACACATATAATTAAAACTAAATAAAACTAGAATAGATCCACCTCCCTGTGCATCTGCATTAACTTCAGAGTCTGTAAAGGAACTGCATGTCTGTCTTAGACTCCGAGGTGCCACCTACTACAGATATTTTTACAGAGGTAGGACTAGACTTTCAGCTGTTTGTTCTCCATCTTTAGGTGAGAATTTGTGCCAATGATCACAGCAATAGTGGCAGTCAGCACAGAGCTACACGATCAAACATATGAGTATTATTTGTGCTCACCGTGGTTGAAAATTTTCTTTTCTTGCAATGGATTCAACACCTCTCCTTGGAAAAAAAAAGCTGATGCAGTTGGGACAACTCTTACTCCCCTCCACTCCCTTAAAAAAAAAAAAAAAGTTGGCTACAATGAGCAACTAAATCCTTTAGAAGGTAAGAGGAAAAATGGATAATTACATAGCAGACACCGACTATAGGACTATAGGTCAGGAGCTTAGTTATGCACAAAAACAGTAGTTAGGAAAAAAAATGGGGGGGCAATTCTTCATTTATAGTCTCTATGTATAGTCTTTCTGATTTTTTATTTTTGTTTTTCAGGCTAAAGCATGGGAGGAAAACTTGAAATTCCTCTTCCAGAATACAGTCCTGGTACCTAACAAGTCAGTTGCTTTTGCAAAGAGCTAAGGAAAAGTATGGTGCAGTTGATTTTTAAATTGTACTTAAATGTGCGATTTTATTTTTGCTTTTTTTAGTTCACTCAGATCTGGGAAGTGGGGCTCATTCGTTTCACATGTGAACGACTTTCCTACAGATGCTCCACCTCAGCAACATTAAAACTTCAATATGGCTTAAGAAAGTTGATACTGTGGAGGCCACATGGTCATTTTTCCCAGGACAAAACATGGCTGTAAAGTTATCCATGTCAACTAAAGACATCATTATTAGATCTTAGCATTGTGGTCTTTTATAACTTACCGCTGTTTTTATGAACTGCAGCTCTAAAGCAGTCCTGATCAATGGTTCTTAGCAAATCTCAGGGAAAAAAAAAGTTTACCAGAGCTTTTAACTGGATTTAAAACTTCAAGTGTGAGAATAAACAGCAGAGTCTCATCAGTTAGTTACTACCAAGGGAGAAATGCTGTGCAGCTGGAATGCAGTATAGCAGGACTTTGTGAAGAGCAGGTTTAACAAAACTTATCTTAAATCAGCATAGAATTCATCAATGATGGCACCTATAAAGTAGGCAGTCCCTCTCCCCTAATGTCACTTTAAAGGTGTGGGGGTTTTGTTTATTTTTCAAAAGAAGGTCAACATCAGCACTGTATTTAACACTGTCATAAGGTGATAGGTTTAATTATAAATTAGCACCAACAAACTTTCCAGTCCTACTTATCACACCTCGCAGATTTGAAGCCTGCAAGCACCAGGTACCTAACTGCACGATGTGCGTTCACTTGCATACACTGCCTTGTTCAGCTTGATGCCTGAGCTGCCATCTGGTCTCACGTCTTGTAAAATACAGCATCAGGTTCTGAGTTTATCTTTTACTTCATCATTTCTAAATTCTTTGTAGTATCCTGAAAACAATGAAAAAATGCTCCTCCGGTTCCTGTGTGCCATCTTACCTCCAGGTGTGAAAGTTGGCCCTTGTGTGACGTGAAGGCTCGTGCTAACTGGTAAAGCAGAAATCCCAGCAGTAGTACAGATAAACTGAAGGCATTCCTCGCACCTCGGTCTTTTATCCTTCACTTTTCCGCCCAGACACAGAATGCATGTGCTTCACCAAGGCCAACTGTCAGCGACAGCAAACACTAAGGCAGCACCTGATGCTTCTTTAAAAGACTTTCTTATCCTTCAGGAACCAATGTGCATGGCTTTGGTCACTTTGAAAAAACAGTGCCTCACGCAAAGCCTCTGGCGTGGATTGTTTGTTCAGTGCTTGTTTATTTTAAGGATGCTTTAATGCAGCTTCCTGTTACTGCTGGGAACAAAGAATATCAAACACATTTTCAGAGCTCTTGACAGTGTCAAGAAAATCAGCAGGAGGCTGGGGCATAGGCAATGAAGTGCCATGCTGACATTAATTGCATGAAGCTTCTTTTCCTTCATTTCCCTTCCCATCCCTGCAACTCCTGCTGTGTTTGCTGATTTATTTATTTATTTATTCCCATCAGTTCTCCAACTTTGATTTGTTGCAGTTACCTGAATGTAAACTGCTCATGTACATAGATGCCTTTTTTTTTTTTTTTTTTTTTAAGGGAGATTTTGAACAAGTCAATAGAAAATCACAGAGCTTGTGTGTGTCTCTGTTGCATAACAAACACTGCCAAGCTGATGATGCTTGAACCGCCAAAGTGTTTTCAGGCAGCCACTTTCAGGTAATTTTCTTGTCAAAGCTCAGGATGAACAGACGTGTTCCAGATTAGAAGTGTTCCCATCTTTTTTTCCTGTTTTTAAACACTAACTACATCTTTTTCAGAGACAGCTAAGGCATCATTGACTTGCCTGCTCAGCCACCCACTTCTGTAAAATTGTATCGGTGATACCAGCTTTCCCCTGGCTGGTATTCCTCACAGCATTTTTGATTTGCAGGCAGGAAAAGAGATCAATTATCTAACTGTAAAGTTAACTTGGTCAGTTTTCTCAAGAACAGTATCTGGACATTTTTAACACTTGCTATATAGATCAAGTACAAATGTTTCTGAATAAATCCACAGAAAGAATCTTTACCATAAAGATATTGCTTACAGAAAAGATTTCAAGAGTAGGCCTCATCCTCCACCTACTTTCCCTTTAAGCTTTCTCCAGGTAAAGATCTTATAGAAGTTCTGTTGAATTTCTCTCCATTGGTGGAAATCTCCCTATGACTAGAGTTTTTCCATTCTTACCCTGGGATCCATTATGCGCAATGCTGCCTGAGTAATACCATGTAGAGGAAATGAATTTTCTTCATATTTACTCTACCAGTGCAATAAAAGACAGATTCTCAAATTTCCTCTGTTCCTGACTCTGACAGGCTGTTCCCAAGCGACGGGACACTGAATATTACCTCAAAGACAAAAGTTAACATGATGTATTTCTCATCTCTCTTGTGCAGAGATATCTGTGCCTTTGTCTTTTCTGTTCTGATTAGTAGACTTTTGAAATCAAGCAGTTTGCAAGAACAGTGTTTGTGTTTTCTATTTAATGCAGCATGGTGCACACAATCAGGAAGGCAAGCATGACGTCCGGCTTGAAGAAATTAAGATGAAAGTTGGTTTAATGGCAACTTTGCAATTTGTTGGCAGCATTTTTAATATTTCTGTGAAGTTTTAAGCTAGCAAGATAAAAATTCAAGTAACCAACTGACAAGTATTATCCTTCAGATTATTGTTTTGATACTATTGACAATATTTCTCTTACTCTTCCATTTGGAACTGGAAAAACAAAAAACCTGCAAATGTTTCAAAAGCCACTCATGAGAGTTCTGCAGCATCGAAAGCCCAAGGTACAAAGCTAATGCACCTCACATTGGTACAGCTACGAACAGCCAGTGGTGCCGTGGTTGCTGATCTGACCAGCTGACTAAAAGTAAATCATGTATTAAGGTCTGAGGGAATTGTATTATATGCTCACAGGGACTTCTCTGACCATCACAGACAGCTCAATTCCTGGAGCTCAGGTGCTTCATTTACCTTGAATTTCAAATGATTGAATTTGTTGCACAAAAAATGTGAGTGTTTTGACAAGCTGGCTTTTTGAAACAAAGCACAGCTTAATTTACTGACACAGTAAACTCACCTCAACCTCAGTTTTTACTGTGAAAACGTACCATGTCATTTCAAGTTAATTTTCTAATTTCTGTACTCAGGTTGTTTAAGGATGTCAATCCTCATTTAGACCACTCAATTTCTGGCACAGGAAGTGTTGGCAGGGATTATTGCTT
Organism: Oxyura jamaicensis; assembly: GCF_011077185.1. Classification (NCBI taxonomy): domain Eukaryota; kingdom Metazoa; phylum Chordata; class Aves; order Anseriformes; family Anatidae; genus Oxyura; species Oxyura jamaicensis. The sequence goes on along the minus strand of NC_048900.1, from coordinate 12,726,609 downwards.
TCCCACTTATTGACTGTTGCAAATTAGAACATTTTTTTTATAGAGCTGAGAACAATCAAATTTACTCTAAAAAGGGAATTTCTTTAGCTAAGACTTAACATCAAAGTACACCCAGTAAAACTGTTTTCAGCCAGCATCATACAATACTGTACACATACTTCATAATCCCTAGTACCCACATGAAGACCTGAACATATCAACAACATCTTAAGCAGAGTTGCAGACCTCACTCATGGAAAAAAACAGCAAAACTGCTATCAAAAGCATGGCCAACTCACTAGAGTTCATCTGAACTCTTCCCAGTTCTGCTTCTGTCCATGCCAAGACTGAGGCCGTGCTGAGCAGCTGAACAGCCTGTTGCTGTAGGGCCATCTCCTTAAGCTCTGTTTTGTGCTCACCTTGCATTCATCTCCCCTTTAAATGCTGACTTCTTCTGAAGACCAGGAAAGCTAGAGAAAAATAGAAAGCTTTAACAGATATTAGATCATCTTTAAGACCCGTAGACTTGATACTGAAATTGTAAGAATAATTCTCTTTAAAATCATTGGACATCTGCTTCAGGTTTCCAGTCATGTGTTAGTAACACAACTGGAATAAGACAAAGTCTGGGGGACAAGCCCAGGAAAGCCAGTTTTGTCTGGGTACAATAAATACAGATGCAAAAAGGGAATGTGGCTAACGCTACAGTACATCTTTCAACGTCCACCTCTTCTGCTTCCCTAGTAAGTTGTTCCAGTTCCCAAGCTAGAGATTTTCAGTAATGACAGCCGTGAAGAAACCATTCTCCAACCTACACAAACCTCTACATCAGCAGATGGCATTGGGGAGTTTAACAGACCACGCAGAAGATACACATTCCAAATTAATCCGAGACTTAAATTTGGATGTGAATGCTAAAGCATTTGATGACATTAAAGATCTCTACATTTCATAGCAAGGCATCATGTGACATCATTCATGGGTCATTTGCCTTTTAGCAGTTTTGAAGAAAAAAAGCTGCTTGAGCTTTATACAGTTTTTAAGAACTCTTCATTAGAAATACAGGAAATGTTGTACTTGCTTTAAACTTTACTCAAACACTGGTACCCCCATACCCCTGTAAATACAACCGATTATTGGTCCTGAATAATCCAATGCCTGCTGGGTTAGCAGAGGGGTTAATTTCATCAGGTGTGGTAACAGTTTTGTACAGAGCTGCTCCCACAGATGCCTCGTGGTCTCCTGTGCCCCTGAAGCCTTGCAGTGCCAAGTGTGTGCACAGAAGCAGCCAGTCCCTGCCTGCTGCTGCGCCCGGCCAGCGTCGCTCTTCCCGTGGTTGGGTATACAGGAGGTAAGGGAGCCCAGCCAGTCCGGGCCAAAACAAAAACATTCATGTACGCATTTAGCGTGAGCTGGAGCACTTTGCTCATCTTGTTCACACAAGAGTTCCTGCACAACAGTAAAACCAGCCTGACTGTAGGGAACCCTTAACAGTAATCTGTGCCTCCACTCCCGTTCCAGGTCACTTCTCAGGTGCTAGTCTGAGAGGTAAGGAGGAAACCATACCTCACTGGAGTTTTGTGAGGTTTTTTTATTCCCTTTTGCACTGGTATACTTCTGCAAGCACAAGTCAGCCAGCAGAGCTCTGGATGTCTGGAATCCACAGGCTATAATTTCAATGAATTCTAATTAAAAAGGCACTCTCACATGTTTTTGGAATAGTGAAGCGTGACTATTTTGGAATAGGAATTTAAACAAACACTGCCTCAGACTAAGGGCACAGTTCACAACTCTGAGTTCACCTCAGGTTCTGCAGACACAAGCATCATCACACAGAGCTGTCTTGGAAAAGGTATTCCATGTTCCCACATCATCTGAATAAGCAAAAGAACTCATCAGCTGCTGGGCCATGAAGTGCAACACAGCATGCACTAAGACAGTGGCTGGATGTAAAGGAACAAAGGAACTGCCTGGCATAGACAGAAAACCACTGCAGCAAGGCCTATTTGCACAGTTTATTAGACAACAAAGAAAAATCCCCGCTGAGTCCAAGTTCTGTAATTTGAAATTTGTTTGGCAGAGAATGGCTTTAGACAATGCTGAGACTTCTTCAGAATGCCCTGTACTTCCTACAATCAAAACTAAAAACAGATGGCTTCAAAATCTAAATCCAAATACAGTTTAAACATATAGCATATAAAATTTTGAAAACCAAACACTTTATTAAGAACAAAAACTTGCACTAAGTTCCCTAAGGGCATGATATTTTACAGAGATGTACTTGTACTAAGGAACTGAAACGGCAAACAGACTGGTAACAGCAAGAAAGGAATTCAGGAAAGAAACAAGCCCTTTTGTCAAAATCGAATGACTTCACTGAACTTTTGTACCTAACTAACTGCCCTGCCCCAGATTAACACAGCCTCTGTAGCCACCCCCTGCTCTCAATACCCTTCCCCAACTCTGTAGCCTCCCCTGGGGCTACCTCTTCGTTCTGAGCTCCTGCCAGAGAAGCCACCGAACCTCCATACGCAGAGCCGTGCAGATAACCTCCATTGTCGCAGCGAGCCATCTTTGGAGAGTGAGGACCATCTCACAGTGTGGCATGAGGAAACATTATACATTTGATGCAACCTTATAAATTCATTTTTTCCCCACTGATATTACAGGAATAATCTATTGCCTCAACAATCAGTTAAGGAGCCTCTGTTTTCTGTTAACAGAGTAAGATGTTTGAATTACGGTTGCACTTTTTGTACCTTTTCCACATCAGTAAAGAAAAGCCTGAAGTGCCACATAAGCACATCCTCCTCTAAATCTCAGACAGGTCTACACTTGGGACAAAACCAAATCCCCTCAGTCCCACTTTTGCAGCTCACACAAATGAGCAGGGAGCCCTATCCCTGCTTACATGATCATAGGGATATTTACTTTGCTCCTCACAAAATACACTGAAGTGCATGTCTAAGCTGTCCTTTGTTTTGCTTCTAAACTAGTAATGGCTCACAAGTGTGTTCATTTTCCTCTGCCTACAAAGACTTGAATAAGGGGCAACAGAAGGGTGCAAGCACAGCCAAATGTTTGTTTTATTTCCAGAGACAGCAATGAAGAGGTTTGCCCAAAATAAAGTTGGATTACCTTGTCTATGAAAGTCCTTGTGGTTTGGAACAGGCGATGACAGAGCTTTTATTCCTGAGAGCTGTTTGTCCTTCCTGTGGAAACAGGCAGTGATTTGTCTGCATCAGACCCTGAACATGACAATTTTACATATGCTCAGACTACTTTTTGCAGCAAAAGCCTAAAGCTCCTTTCCACACCACACACAACTCTCCTGGTGATATTAGCTCTGGGCTTCTGCAGCCTCCATGAGCAGTGAGCTGACAGCCTGAAGCTGCCGTTTGGGCACTTGGTGTCCCTGTGGGAAGAGGTGGTGAGTGCTCCCTGTCCCAAAGTCCGACTGCATGAGCCAGCAGAGGGGAGCTAACCTTGCATCGGCAGCCATCAGGCCGATGCCTGCGCCTGACAGCCTGGAGATCTGACGGATCACATTTGCTCATTTGGTGCGTCCAGCTGCTAAATGATCCCCACATCTTTAGTCACCTCCACAATGACAGCCTCCATTGCAGCATGCCGGGATCCAGGCAGCCACGCTGTGGGGCATTTTCAGTGTGATCCTAGAGCAGAAACAATTACATTAGATATATCACAACTTCTAGGGGAGAACCTGTTATGAAAGATGTCCTGTGGTTTTCCATTGTGTGCTACACGTTATCACCTCTGGGATTCTAAGTTGTTAAAGAAGAGACATAAAATTCAGGAGGGAAATTTGCCAGCTCCCTACAATTTGATATTGTTAAAACATCAACTATCCTTCTGTTTAAATTTGCTCTTCAGATTTAACATACTTAGGTAACACTAATACGTAATCCTTATTGCCAAAACAGAAAGAGACAGAAACAAAGTAAACTAAAACTATGTGGCTCCTTAAGATCTTGAAAGGTACAGGCCACCATCAAACATACCAGTGAACTAAACTTAAGCAATTCTTCACCTTTGTTTTACAGACTGGAAAGTAAAAAGAAAAAGAAAAAGAAAAAGAAAAAGAAAAAGAAAAAGAAAAAGAAAAAGACATCCAGATGGTATTTGGTCATGGGCATAAAATGCATGCTGCCAGAGCCAAATGACAAATCCTTAGCATTTCTCTCCTCCAACCATGTTTCTGAGACTTAAAAATAAGGTTTTCTCAGCCTCTCTCTGAAGGGGAGGTGCAAAATGCGTAGTATCTCTTATTCACCTTCCAATTAAAGTAGTTTTTCATGGAAAATGACTAGTGTAAGGTTTTCAGTTTAAGCAGAAAATCTGCATGAAGCAGTGCTGCCAATATAAACCCATCCCTTCCTCTTACAAAACAAAGATAACGCCCTCACAATTAACCTGTAGTGCATGGCTCTATGCAGAGTTCCCATTCCAAAGAGACTTACATCTATGCTAGCAGCTGCTTCCCCTCAGTCTGTGGTCTTTCAGAGACAGAGTTTATTAGCACCAAGGAGGTCTGTACCTGTCATCCAGCAGAATGAGGCCCCCATCCATCAGAATTTTCTTGGAGACAAACAGAAGGGGTTCAACAGGCTCACCAAGGTCATTGCTTTGGCAGAGATGGCTCATGCTCAAATCTGCAGGTGTGAGAGAAATATGACTCTTGGAATGGAATACAGAGTCCTACACATTCCTCTGGCCAGCAGAGGAAAAACAAAAACAAACAAACAAACAAACCAAAAATAAAACACCAAAAGCTAGGTGTACTGTTAGGAAATTACCAGAGTGCACGTGTACACAAAACGGAATGCTGGGCCGATGTTTATATGCATTCACCACCAGCTGGTGTAGAGAAAAAAGCCACCAAAAACTACCTGTCATTTAAAAGTATTTGTTTTTCCATGGCCACAGTTATGCAGCTGACATTTTGCAAGAGCTGTTTCATGTTTTATCAGTCTAAACATGATGAAGGCATAGCCGAATTATCTTCCCACCTCTTGCATTGCTGGGGCTGTGATGAAAAGCTCATCTTGCTTCTTTTATATGGTCCCACACGTGCAGCATTTGGAAGTTGCTACATGTCCATGCAAACATGCCCCCTTTGTCACTTTACAGAAACAAGACCTTAAGCTTGAACTTGAAGTGAACACTCTGACAGTAACAAGCCATCTGACATGAGCCAGAGATAACAGCACTGGCCACATGGGTTACTGCCATTCGTTTTAGGGAGGAACTAAAGAGCAGTACTTAGGGTTGCAGCCTCCCACTGTGAAAGCTGCCTCTCTCCACCTTTCACACAGGAGCGTGATGGACAGAATCTGTTCTGCTTTTTTTGCCTTCAGGGAGAAGATGTGCTGGAAACCACTACACATGCTCAAAAAAGAGACTCTTCCAGAATGGAAGTCATGGCAGAAAAATGGCCACGACAAGGAGCAATGAACTTGCAGGTCAAAGAGAGGCCGCCAAATACAGCAGGAAACAAGAAAACCAAACCTCAAAGGTATGTAACGGGTAGGAAGAGAGCTGTGTATAAATCCTTCCTTCATCCCAGTCCTACCCAGTCACTCTTAGCCACTTTTAAGACACTGATTTAATCACTCTTAGATTCCCACGTGTATTTTCCTTTAGTAAAGCATAGTATTTTGAGTTCAGAAGTCTTGTGGTCGTTTTAGGGAAGCTCACTTTACAGAGTCGGTCTCTGCAAATCAGAGCTCTAGCTAACTTGGGTGAAGAAGAGGTGAAGCCTTAACACAGCTCTGAATGTTGTCTGTGGAAACCCCAAGTATCAAGACAAGACCCCATGGTAGACAAGGTGACAAAAGAGATATCCCTACAATATCACCTTTGCTATACGATCTTAAGAGGCTCTCCTTACAGCAAGAAACTTTGCTAATACAAGGGTTATTCAGAAAAATATCTTTAGGGCATTTCCCAGGCAGAGTGAACCCTAGTGTTGCACATAGCTGATTTCGAGAGGAGACAGCGCACATCAGGGTATTGCCATCACAGCGCCTGGAGTAACTGCACAGGCAGCACAACCAGGCTTGCAGGCTACTTTTCCTCCAAACGCACACAAAAAAAGGTGGTAGATACTTGATGTTCTGGGTGCTGAAAGGGCAGCTGACAGATGACTTGTGGAGTGCATTGTGCCCCTCAGTGTTACGAATTTCCCTCTTATTGTGGCAGCAGACACCGGGGTAGACCCTAAAAGCAAGCAAGGAGATTACAACATCTAGATTATTATCTGGTCCAGTGCTGTTAAATGGTTGAGTCATCAAACATTCTGTTGACAGAGAACAGAAGGCTGGCTAGCATCCATGGGTCATGCACAGCAGTTGTTTAGGATCCTGGATCAATGCATTTTCTGATTCAATCAACTGGCAGATGGGCATCTGCTCTCAAATGACCTCTGCACTCAAAGCATTTCAGCTCTACATTTAGTTTCCAATTAATTCATGGATAGCAAAAAGCTGAAAAATACTACTACAAAGAGTTATTTTTCTCTCCCAGGCTCTTCAAAAACAAGGAGAGAGAGGTTTGCCCAGAATGTGCTGTACCACAGTATGTTTCCTGTCATTTGTTTTGGAGACAGATCTTTTGGGGGAGGTCAGAATGGATGTTTTCATTAGTTTATTTGTTAAAAACTTCCCCAGAGTCTCTGGTGGCTTGTTTTCAGGTCATCTTGCCCAGAAATAAAATTAAAGATAAATGCAGCAGTGATTCTAACAGCATGAGGAGAAAAAAATATAATTAAAAAAAATAATAATAACAAAGGGAGAGGATCATTTGCAGAATCCTGCCAGCCATGCCATATATAACTAAGCAAGCTCCTCAAGGACACATGGCAAATTCAGAACCTGGTCATCTTTAAGAAACAGTTTTAAAATAGCAATTTTAGAAAACTGAATAATATGTCCCATTATTGCACATCCCTCCTGCTGCACAAACCCAGAAACCAAAGGACACATAGCACAATGTTTAGATCACACAGACTCCCTAAGGCTAATAAAAAGGACTGGAGAAGCACAGTGCTTACAGAACACATTTTACGGATGCAACAAGTGAAGAACAAAGAAAATCAGAGAGGTAACTCTAAGGATGATTAGTCAACATAATTTTAATCGTGCAGCCCTAACACCAGCCTCCAAAATCACCCTATGTCATATCTCAGCCATCGCACCTTCTCTGTTTTTCTGTCTGGCAGGTAACTATAAGAGAATGAGACAGCACTAAAATTTCATCTGAACACAGCTGTAAAGGTAGAAGATATTTAGGGCATGCCTCTATGCCTGTGTATTCATCATAGATTACCTTGTTTATTTATTTCTCATCTCAGAATGAAAAACATGACCACCCTCTAGGAAGACAAAATTGGTACCTTTCAGTTGGACTATTGCTTTCCAAGTCATTCTTAAGCATAGCCATGCTCAATCTTTTGTGTTCACTAAATCTTTTTCCTGCTTCTTCACCACCCATTCAAAACACAAACAGATTGAATTAGCAGTCCATGCAAGAAAAAGAGTGACGATCTAGCTGTTAAAGCAGCCAATGACTTATCTAGCCCCGTCACACTACTGCTCGCCATAACTTCTAAACAGAGTTTGTACCTTGTGTCATCCCAGGCTTGGAAGACCAAGAGCGAAGTTAGGCGATCTGAAAACCTGTTCCCAGCACAATTCCTGTGGACACAATCTGGCCATTTGCCTTCACTGATGATAGGTTTGGGGAGCAGGTGGCTGAAGAGGCAGTACAAACAGCATGTCCCACATTGAAAGAAACCTCAAAAGGCATCAGATGGGGTTTATTCACAGTATTGCTGCCAGCAGCTGTTATAGGCCAATGGTCTGAGCAAAAACTTGTCACTTGAGGTTAGAGACCCTTGTCTACCAGACTTCTTTAGAGAAACACTTTCCAGAACGTGGATGTTAAATTAGAGAACCTTCTGTGACAGTGGATGTTCACAAGTCCTTTGTTTATCTTCTCTCCCTGTCCCCCCATCCATCCATAGGTCTTTTCACCATCTTCTGGGTAAAGTGACCCTACAGCCATCACAGTAACAAACAGCAGTTCTTTACTTCTGTTGAAATAAAATGTGGGGATTCATTTTTCTTCTTATCTAGGTCTCAAATTTCCCATCTCCCCATCACTACCTTACTGCTGTACTTAATATTTACAGTCCCACTCCTGCTTTGCAAATATTCAGCCTCTGCTGGTCCCTTTCAGTCACTCCAAATTTCATGACTACTTTATTCCCTGTATGAAAAGTTATTCTCTGATCTCATGAACACAGTTTCCTGCCCCCAGCTGTAGAATTTATTGCTCACCTGGATGTATTTTTTTTTTTTTTTTTGTAGACTGCACTTCTAGAGGCTCAGGAGCCCAGAGGAACAAGAAAAAGACCGCAGAGGCTACTAAACTTACTAAAAAATACAGTGTATTATCAACCCCTTGCCAAGAGGAGGTTCAAGGGAAGTTTAGCTTGGATTCTTCCAAGAGGTGTCAATTCATCACTAGAATCCATCAAGCTCTGCAAAAAGATCTCTTGTCAAAGATGGTTATCTACTCCAAGCAATGTTTATAAAAGAAATTCAGAATTTTAATAATTGTGCTTATATACAGCCCCATCAATATTTAAGTTTAGTATTATTTACAATATTGCCAATGTTATTTTCAAAACTGTTCTGAGGTCAAGTAAACAAATTTTCCTTTATCCTTATGGATTTTTTACTATCTCTTCCACAATTAAAAGAATTACTGTTTAATTCACATATTTTTCCAATTCATCTTAGTTTGCTTCTGTACAGAACTTTATTAGATTATTAAGTCTCTCAATTGATCTAACTGATCGAATCCGATTTCTGCCTCACAAAAATCAAAGCAGCCATTTCACAGCCAACTCTCGTCTTACTGCAATTACCAAATCACAGGACCCTCTGTTCATCAAAAAGAGAACATCACGAACTCTCACTTCCATGAGCCTTTGTTATATACAGCTTGTCTCCCTTTCTCTCCTTTCATCACCTAAAACTTTTCACTTGAGCTCAGCCTCTAGCTATCAAACCCTTGGCAATAATCACATCAAACAAGTGGCTGTGGCTGTTTACAGACTGAAGGGTCTCATGGGTGTCCCTAACTTTCTGGCCATTTGGCCGTAAGCATTACACTCTGCTTCATAATTTCATGTTCTCTTGCACTCTCTTGCCCTCTCTCTCTCAGGTTTGTATGCCAAAGAAAACCAGCACAAACATCATCTTTAAAAACTCTTAAGAAACCAAGGAAAAATGCAGACTTATTGTTTACATACTCTATATCAGGCATCACATACTTTGGAAAACTTCAGCCTAATTAGAACATTTACATTTCTTGCCTCAGCAATAAAATGGGAAAGCAAGAAAACAAAGGACTCAGCCACCATCAAATCCATTTTTTAGTACCTACTGACCTTAACATCCTAAAGAAATGCATTTCTTAGCAGCAAAGTAAAAAAGCACTAACCATTTTTAGATCATTAAACTTGAATGCATATCCCTTGTTTTTCTTTATTCTGGTCTCCCCTCTATGTACAAGCACTGTAGTCTCTTTACGCTTTTTTTTCATAAAAGTCATCAAATAGATATTTCGGTTATTAGAAATGTTAAGAAATGCTTATTTAGTGATATTTGCAAAGCATGCTTAGGTTTGAGATCACTGCTTTAAATCTTGCTTCTTTGTATTCATCTTCTATCTAGTTCCTTGAAGAAACTGGGGATAGTGATGATTGCATATTCAGAAACTGGAGATTTAATTACTTGACATAATACTGAAAATTTAGGTTAGCAAACTGTGGAAGGTAGTAACTATACAAAAAAAAAAAAAAAAAAAAAACTATTAATCTCTCCTTTTTATTAGTTTTATAGTAGCTCTGTTAATGCCTTAGGCATTAGGCACTATGTCATACACAACAGTGCCACAGCTGGAAAACAGGAAGCATCAGTCACTGGTAAAATAACAAAACAAGCCTTAAGTTTAAAGGCTCAAATTTATTAAAGGAAAGAAAATCCACTTGGGAATTCAAATATTCCTTCAGCTGCAAAAAGACATTGCCACCCACACAATCTACTACAAAAAGCTACTACACAATCTAGCAAGAGAGATGTTAAAGCAGTTTGTAAATGGCCACCATGCATGGGAAATCACTTGGACTCACCTTTGCTAACACACAACCTTGTGGACAAACAGGGGTACCTCTTAGTGTGCGTTCTGCTTCCATCACTGCACCCAAAGGTGGTGGTTCTATTGCTTTGGCCAAAAACTGACAAATTCCTCCCAACTGCAGCAATTTGATGCTCAAGGCTATTTCACGAAATGGTGTTCAAAACCTTTCAGGTGTCATGTGAGCTTGAAGTCTGGAATGAGAAGAGAACAAAATCATGCATTTTTTTGAACATGCACTTTGATCACCATCATGGGTCATTCCATCAGCATAAAGTATCACCCCCTCGCCCCCCCAAGCAAATACTGTTTCCTGGCCAATCCATCTGCGCTTACTGTACTCTTCTAAGAATATTTGTCTTACATTCTTCTCAATTCCCATCTCAGGGAAAATGTAAAATGGAAGCGCACAGAGGGTACAGCCCTCACATCACCAGTACCCAGTCTGGTTTCTAGCATGAGCTGGCCGTGCAGAGGGGCTGCATGGCTAAAGCCTCCGACTTGCAGCGTGTTTGTGTCCAGCCCCAAACATGTCCCTCTCCAGTTGTCTCCTACAGGGCTAAGGAAGGACTTCCATTCCTGAGAAAACAATCTGCTTTCTGATGGCCTCATATTAGCACTTCTGTATTTGTTCTTCTCTCAGCTCCACACCAACTCCACCTGCATGTTTCTGCTTTGATCGCTAAGAGTAAGCATTTTTTTGCTGCATGCTTTCCAAAATTGTTTTTCTGGTAGCAAAAAGATCTGTTAGAAAGACAGAGAGTTCTTAAGTCTTTATCTCTGGCATAGCACTGGTGGTGATCATTTAGCTTGCTCGTTGAAATTATGAACTCCTAAGAATGACTGTACTGAGCAACAGACAGTAGAAAAGGTTTCAGAACAGCGCAGACAGATTTCACGTTCTGATAGGATCAGATTTAGTTGGTATCTTTCTCTGCACAAGTCCACAAAACACACACTTCCCTTATTAGGCACCATGGATCCAGCAGGTTTTGTTTCTACATTCTCTACAGGAGGGTAACCTTCAAGTCATGCAGTCCCATGATGGCTTCAATAGCCTAGTATCAGTTCTAGGTCAAACATTATTTTTTTAAAATCACTACATTGTGCTAGAATAATAACTACTAGACTAGACCTAAAAATTTGGGTCATTTTAGAGGAAGTTTTTGATCAACTGATACTTTTAGAAGTTACAAAAAGTTGAACATCAAAATACAGCTATGCCCTATCTGCTACCTGACAAGGGGCACTGGAGGTTTCACAAGGGAGATCAGCGAGTTTAACAGCTGTGCAGACTTCTGCAACTGGCAAAAAAAATCCATGGCTCTAGTAAACGAGAAACAATTTAACCAATAGAAGATCCCAAGTTTCAGCAGCATGGAAGGTGGAGGAGTTCAGCAGCAAGAAGGGTCTTCCTGGCCACAGAATGAGGATAGAGGGAAAAGTAACAACTGTCTTGCCTGATTTTTCCCACCTTCATGACAAAATTGCCAGTTATGTGTTTGAAGGAATATTTGAGAGCTTTATCTTTATTTCGAAGCCATTTTCTGCTTTGCCTCGATTCCCAAGCAGTGTTATTTTTTAATCCTGGGAGGTTCTGTAGTTGCAGGAAAGTTCTTCATAGTAAGATCATTTGTCCACCTCCTACTATGGAGGTGGATCATTTGTCCACCTCCTACACTCATCTTTTTAAGCAAAATAACTGAGATTGAATAAGAATGAATAAGAATTCATGCATTTCCTGTTTTACTTCCCAATTTACTTCCAATTTACTTCCCATGTTTGATCAGAAGTAGCATGGAACAGTTTTTTGATAACTCTCCAAAGTTATTTTATTTCTGAAGGACAAAGCCTCACCTTTCAAAGAGAGTTCTGCTGCACAAAAAAAACCTAAACACACACGTGTCCAGCTCTTCCTTTCCACTACTCCAAATCAGTTTTTTATGCCCAGACCGTGGCACAGTTTATGTTATTGTGAGCAGTGAACAGCTTCACTTTTTGTCTGTTTCAGAAAAGAGCAGAATATCAGATGTCCCTCATCTTAAGTCCTGCCAAATCAGCTCTTATTTTCTTCCTTGCAGCCACACTGCTTCCAAGAAGCAAACCGCCCCTGTTGGACTAGCTAAGCTTTGGTTACTTAGCCACCCGTCTGGAAACTAAAGCACCACACTATTTATAAAGCAGTGCTCTGGGCTATACACAGAATGAAATTCTCAGAACTGTCTCAAAAGCTTAAAATTCAAACGCAATTAGTGAGATCCCTATGTGTAATTTGCTCGGAGAACATGTGTAGCAAGACAGGATCCATAATAGACTACAAAAACCTTCCTATTTTCCACTGGCTATATGCTCTGCGTTTTTAATACTCATTTGGCAGATCACATATTTCAAATTCGCACGGAGACCCAGTGACACCTCACATGAATGCAGATGACCAAAAGCAGCCTACTGAAATGCCAGTGCGGTTTGTAACTGTATGGATTGGCTAAAGACAATGCGCATTTGTCTTCAGGGAGCTAGAGTCCTAAATTCAGCTCTGTGACTATGGGAACACAAGGCAGTTCTGTGTGTTTCAGAAAACCTTTTTTGCATTCCAAAGACCAGCATTTACAAAACAAAAAGCTGTTTCATTTGCAGCAGTCTATAAGATAGGCCACATCATTGATGGCAATGCTGGTCTCCGCAACAGCGATAGATAAAATAGCCTATACAAACAGGAAATGTATACTGAAATAGTTGGTCTGAAAAAGTTAGGGATCTACTGCAAGATAAACTACATAACCTCTGTCAAAAAATTAAACAATATATTCCACAACAGCACAAAGTATGTTAATGTCCACACAGAAAGGCTCTCATACTTGCGCTACTCCAGGAGGCATGGGATGAAACACTCAACACTTCCTCCGAAGGAATTTGTGAATGAAGAAGTGAAATTCTATACTGGCAGCTTCCTACAACATGAAAACAAGAAAGTCTGTTACTGTGTAAATCTCCTTTCTTCTTTGCATAACATAATTATTTCTACCCATTCATCTTCATGCCAAATCAATCCCACTCTCCAAGTCACTTTTGCAACTCTTGTCTTTACACACAAACAGATGTTTCCTTTGGAAAATAAGATTAAATACAATAAACACAGTTGTTTGTACAGAAGTCTGGATTCATTTCTAGATGCTTCTGCATTGTATATATACATCAAGTTCCAGCCAGGCAAGAAAGCAAGTACAACTCCCAGGACATTCAGAGTCCTGATGTACATTAGCAGAGCCTCAATGAGTTCAAAAGAAGCTTCTTTCTCATCCAGCTGAGAGATGAAGCCACGTATTTCTGGACCCCATTCATCACTGCAAATAAGGCTCCAGTTGCCATACAAAAAGAAAAAAGGGAAGGGAAGGGAAGGGAAGGGAAGGGAAGGGAAGGGAAGGGAAACAATATAAATGAATTTACTCAACCTGCGAAGACTGGATGGCCAGACAAATAGGAAAATGGAAATAAAGATGATCTCAGGCACTGCTCACAGAATGACTCACAATGAGCAGTTCAAATCCTGCCTCCCCAGCTTTCTATTACAAGAATGGTGTTGTAATTCCATTGCATTAACTTGTAACTCGATACAATTCTGCAGCAGGAAGCTAGCAAACTAATTTAACTTCAATTCAGATGAACGAGTATAATGTTTAAGTAAGAAAATACAAGAATTCTTCTCTCAAGAAAAAAGGTAATTAAAAAAATCAAATAATTGAGCTTAGGAGTAGTTTCAGACCTACAAATTAAAATAAAGTTGTATATGAAAATTTAGAAATTCTGACACAGATCACAGTATTTTAGATGTTTTTTGTACTTTAGATTCAAGAGAATACCAGAAATCCAGTAAGTGAGACTCTCATGGAAGACTGCAGTAAGGAAATGTTATTGTATTCCTTAAAAAAGAACCAACCAACCAAAAAAAAACCCCACATCCCAAACAAATTTATTTATAAAAATTGTAAGTTTATAAAACTGAAAATGTTGAAACCACTGCAAAATCTAGGAGCAGCAGCATGCATTATTTCTGGCCACAACACGTAATTGTTTCACCAGAAACAATGTAAGCTCTGATGATTTTTTTGACTATTGCAAATGTGTAAAAATTCAAAAACATCAATTATTTATGCACAAGCTGTTATGTGTGATTTTCATTTAGGAGGAGGAGCACATGTGAATTTTCTGGTGGAACAGGCAGAAAGCCAAAAAAGGGTAACACCCACCTGGTTCCAACTGAAATGTAACACCCTCCAAATGCCTTCAGGAAGATTCTGCCAAACTAATTTTTCCCATAGGAGATTCTGCTGCAAACAAAGTTACTTGTAATGAAAAGATAAATAAAACATCCTCAAAGCACATTTCTACAGAAGCAAATATATTTAAGATTTATTTAAAATGCACACAGGCACCTATATTCATGCAAACAATCACTGCAAGCAGTTCAGCACTCTTTCGATTCACAGTGGTACGTCAACACGTAGCTAGATCACAGCAATCGTTGTAAACCTTGCACATCCATGAAGAAGTCACTCACATCTCAGAACCACGGCTCATCACTCTCTCAAGATTTAGGGATGTTACCACTCTGTAACTGGTAAAATGGTCTACAAACCAAGTCAAGGGCAGCAAAATGGAGAAGGAAGAAACTTCAGAAAGGAATGTGGAGACACCTTATTTTTCTCTCAAGGACTTTAATTGCTCTCTTGTAAATGTTAATGGTTCTGGTAGAGTTCTGCTTTAACAAGTGGCACTGCAAATTACTGTGCGTAGCCACCGTCACCAAAATTATTTCTAACCCTTGATACATAGCAGGTGCCTAAAACTACCAAACTTGCTGTGGTCAGGCCCAATTCGAGTCTATTTATATTCTTCTCAAATCTCCTTTTGGAAAAACATGGTTCAGACATGCTTTGGTATTTTCCAAGGTCCAGTTCTCGCACAGCTCATCATTTAAGTCCTCTACTTCTGATTCTGAGGTCTAGTATAGAAAAAAAAAAAGTTTCATACAGTGTTCTATAAAAGCATTTCTACCCCACAAGTAGCCCTGACTTACTGAATTTCAGCAATTATAAAATCAACTGTTTCAGCACCCAGGGAAAACTAACAAATACTGTTCCATCTTATATCCAAGAGAACTCAAAAGATTCTTTATGAATACAAACACACAAACCAACACACAAACAAAAAAGAAAACATTAACGCCCTTAGGAAGTGACAAAACCACGGTCTATAATTACAGTTTGAATTCTTCCCATTTTGAAGCTAACTGATCACACCACCTCTGCTCTATTTAGGATACAGAGCATGCTATCACTGCTTAGGATCTAGCCGTGCAGCACACTGCATTGCCATGAAACTAACTGGTCCATCAGAAATAACACAGCTCCTATTAACAAAGGGCTTCACCCAGGCTAATGAGGCACGGACACTGCTTCCACCAACCAAACTATGTAACTTAGATATATCTTTAATGGGACACTGGAAAAGGACTCTTCCTTCCTCTCCCAACATTTAATACTTAGCTTAATGCTTTAGTTACTGTACTCTAAAACTGTTGTAAAGATAAGAGTCACCTTCCTCCTCAATGTATGTCAAACATTGTAACAACCAGTGATCCTACTACACATGAGGAGCTACAGCAGAAGGCATTTATGGTTAAGAAAAACCATCACATTTTCAATGTCTGGTTTGAAATGTCCATGATGGTGCTGTTTCTGTTTGTTTGCTTTTAATATGCACAGTATTATGTATCACAATGTGCCATTTAAAACAATTCCCAGTGTCAGTATCAGTATTAAACATTTTCGTAGTCACCCTTGAAATGCACTTTACAGGAACTGTGAATTCTCCCCCAGATTCACCAGTTAGGCAAAACACAGCTGTTTTTACCATATCATCCTCCATCTTTCACCGTATATATTCCAGGCTTCCAGCACTGCAGGCAGTTCTGCCCGTTCACTGTTCTTCACTGCACACGGGAGCCAAACTGAACTCCAGAAATGAAATGCACCTGGATGCACAGTACTGCAATCAAAGATTAGCCTTTGGGAAGAAGAAAGAGAGGCTTACCCTAAAAGCAGGAATTTTGTCCCTCTTCATTTCATTCACCTGAACTAAGTGACAAAGTCTCAAACATCGTTCTTCTTTGTGGAATTGCCTGTGAAACATAGTTAAAGCCTTCCACCCAAACCTGTAAATAAAGAGACTTGCTGCACATACAAGTTAAAGTGTCTTGAAAACCAGTAATTAATACCAAAATACTAAATTTGACTTGCTAATAAGTACAGAACAAATATTAACAAGCATTATTACATATCATTGTATATATCTATAGCTATCTACATAGATATACACACACGTTCCCATAGGGTTTGAACATACAGCTTGTGGCCAGAAAATACTTTATACCTAGTAAAGAAAACGCCTGCAGTCCATTCCCAGGGCGTGTGAGTGTTTCCCGAAACCTTGGTGAAGAAAATGAATCAGTGCAGGGAGGGATACTGCCGAGACACAGCAGCCAACTTCGCACAGCTTCACCTTCCTCGGCCTTAACCCCGAAGCCCCAGTCGAAAACACCAGGAGCGAGCTTGTGCGTCCTCTGCTGTTGTTCCTCATGATTACAGCTACAAGGCTGTCAGAAACAGAGCCGTCCTTTCCACAACCTTACACCGTTAGCCTGACTGAGAGGCTGCTACAAAACTTGAGCACAGGAAGCCCATTCAAAATTCAGACCAAGCAGACATCTTATACCTGTTTTTCTGCGACCACTGCCCCTCATTTTAAGTAGTTATTTTCTCCCCTTTTACATCCATAGTCAGCAACTCCATTTCATCTCAGCTTCACATGGATAGATCGTTTATGCGCTCCTGATTTCTGCTCTTTGCTCTGCTGACCATGTGAACTGCTTTTAACTAAAATACAATTCTTATTTCTGGAAAAAAAAAAAAAAAAAAAAAAAAAAAAAAAAAAAAAAACACCCCCAAACAGGCAGATTTGCAACAGTCCAGCCAGCCTCAACCACAGTTTTGTACAACAGCACTACCAGCAGATTGCATCCATCCTCTGGTGTAGGTAGCTAACACTCATTTCCTCACCACCAAACACACTTTTCTGGGATTCTGCTTAAGAGGCTCCAAAGACTAACTGACTATCAGTTTGCCATGAAAATGGTAACACCGATGAAACTGGATTTACAACCACTGTCCCATATCATCAAAATTAATAAAAGGGAATGTTTTAGGGAGCGCTCTCCATTCACCTGTTAAGTGTCTGTGAGCAGTCACTAGCCCTCCACGCCCAAAATTCCGAATGGTTCAACAAGCCGTGGGCACACAGCCTTCTCGGGAATCATGTGCAATCTCAGCCTCAGTACCTTAAGCCTGGCTCGGTATCACTGTGCTTCCCAGATTTGCTATTGGGTTTTTGGTGGGGAAGATGAAGGAGGAGGAAGGGTACAATGACAGATCCAATGCTCAGTGCAGATCTGGTATTTCTTACCACTAACCTCCCGTACAAGTACCTCGCACCCGGAGTTAGCTCCTTCCCAAAGCCAACCTGAACTCCAAGCTCTCTGCTGCCACATTCATGACTCCTGGAGCCAAGAACAGAGCAGTATCATAACACCACACACACCAGATGCCAATCCAACAGGTTTTTTTTAATACATTTCAGCACATGTTCAGCATATGACCGTAGTTCTTTACAGCTGATGTTTTACACTAAGAGCTTTTTGCCAGGCTACTTTCCCCAGACAAAGTAGATCAGTGCACTTTGCGCTCGCAGGCAAGAAGCAGGGATGTTCTGGCTGTCACACAGACAAGCTTGCAGCCAGCAGGGTGTCTCCAGGCACTCTCTGAGCACCCAGCTGCCCACAACGAGGTTGCATGGGTCAGAGCAGGGAGAAGCAGGAACAGTGTGGGGCTGAGGGACACAAGGTGGCAGGGTCACTGGTATGCTGCAAGGAAAAGGGAATAGTGACACCCACTCATACGAGAGCCAAAGGCTGTTAGAAAAGTCTTGGTTTAAATCGTACATTAAGTGAAGGCGTGCAAAAGCAATGAGAGGAGGCACAACGGTGTCCCAGTGACTTTGTGACAAACAATGAAATACCAGCCTGAGCAAGCAGATGTTTAAAAGAGCAGTGTTTAAAACAGAGTAGTGTTTAAAAAAAAAAAAAAACACACTA
This sequence comes from Oxyura jamaicensis, assembly GCF_011077185.1. NCBI lineage: Eukaryota > Metazoa > Chordata > Aves > Anseriformes > Anatidae > Oxyura > Oxyura jamaicensis. Next base: position 12,708,194 of record NC_048900.1, on the reverse strand, counting down.
GTGCTGGAGACACTCAGGAAGGGAAGACAAAACATGGTCTAAGTGGAGGGAGGTGCAGACCGACCTTCCTCCTTCTGATACAAAAGGAGTCAGGATCCCTCCACTGGAGAAACCCAGCTTTTTTTTCCTTTTTTCTTTTTTCTTTTTATTTTTTTGAAGATACCAGCCGGTCCTGGGCAGTGCAGAGCTCCAGGGCAGCAGAGCAGAGTTACACAAGAAGGCAGCTACACATGTGCCAGCTGTGCCAGGATGAGGCTCAGGCACACTGCCAACTCCCTGAAAGAAATCACAGCCAAACTATCTCCTGGGGAATGTGCCGAGTGATGGTGAATCCCAGAAAAGGAGCCTCTACTTCCAGACCGACAGGGGAGTGAAGTCAGTCACCATCAGGCCACGCGATGCTATCCAGCTTGGCTTTGGCCTTGGCAATGAACTCCTCAGAGGCATTAACAAGCGGAGCCCGGGGAGGTCCCATGGGGATGCCAGAAACAAAAGTCATTACAGCTTTCGTCTGTGCGACACCAAAACCTGGGCAGATGAAAGCAAAAATCAGGTCACTTACAGATCATTTCACTCAAACCAGTCGCTGCGTAGGTGCCAAAAAAGCAGGAGCACACAGTGTGATCTGCCACCATCCAGGCTTTAAGCGCTTCTCGGAAGTGAGAACAGTGCAATGAAGAAGCAATGATTGTGTTTGCAGGCAGGAAAAGACATTACAGTAAAAATTATGCCTATTTTTAATATATTAATACTACTATTGTGTCCCTTCTACAGATATAGGGGCAAAGTATTTTCTTAGACATCCACTTAACTTTTTGCAGCCCAACATTTGCAGCCTCATAGCTATCCCTGATGCAACCTACAGAGTACTCACATAGAATAAAGCCCTGGGAGCGGTGACATCCTGCTGCCGTGTGGCAGTGACACCAGGCACCTGCTTAAACCTCTACAGGAGACTTCAGGGGACCTACCTGTCCATATCTCAAGTCTTCTTATGCATCTCTGAGCATTTCCTCTGACATTTAACCTGAAAGCTCAGCCAGATTCATCAGGGTTTAAATACAATGTGTATAGCAATAGCATGTCGGACCATTCTATTCATTATGTGAAAACCATGAAACATAACCATGAAACATCCCAGTCTCCCTCCAATACTCTGGTTTGGTTGCTTTAAATTGCTTTTTATATTATAACTTGGTTTTGTTTTTAAAAATCATCCATTTCAGAATACTTTGGCCTTATACAACCTGGAACAGGATTAATCTTTAATTACAGCAAGGAAGGAGAGACAAGTATCAGAGCTGTGTTATCCTCCTTGGGCATCACCATTTCAGAAAAATGACTCTCCAGAAATGATGTTAAAAAGGGCATTTGGAGGCAGAAAAGGAAAAAAAAAATAATAGGATAATAAAAAAGGAAAATCACAGCTTTGAAGCTCTTTTTGCAGCAGAAGGAAGGAAGTGAGAGTGGGTTCTGTCAGGGATGCTTGGTCAGCTCCCTTTGAGCTCCCAGCTGCTATCAACTCAGGAAACTGCATAAGCAACAGTTTCTCATTGTGAAATATTTCAGGAAGGAAATTCTGAGGGTACAGCAACAGGAGAATTTCTGGAGCATTGAGTCTGCATTTTAAGATATAAGAAGGGACAAGGGCAGCGTAAAACTTACCTAGTTTGATGACAAAGTTGAGAAATTCCCCAATGAGAAACTAGAACAGACAAACAGCAGCTTATTCACCCCTTCAGATTTTAAGATGTAAAAGCACCTAGAGCTATTATGATAGTTACATTACACGCAATCATTGCACAGCTTTAAGAAAAGCCCTTGGCCACTTAGCCACTCTGTGTGAAATACTAACTCTGCTCCAGTGGAATAGGGGAGGTAGGGGTGGCTATTAGAAAGCCATCAGTCTCAGCCTCATTACTAATGCTCAGGCTGTCTCTTACTGCAAGCAGTCTGAGAATACTGGCAAGTCTCACATCAAGCTCTAAAGATTTTACATCTGCATAGATCAGATGTCCTTTAGACATTCATCTTGCAGTCATTTCTATTTTAAGGCAAAAGAAGGATGCATCAAATGTCCGAACGGGACATTAAAACGCTGAGTATAGTTTGTATACTGACTGCTCAGAACTACTCAAAAACCTTCAAGCAGCCAAAGACCAGGAGGGGTTAGAGCTGAGCTGATTTGGGACAGCTTTCTGCATTACTTCATGTAAACTACCACCAGAATATTCCTAGCCAAGGGGCTTGGCCACTGTCAACTTGTTCAAGGAAAAAGGCCAGGCCATTGCCCGCTCTGCATAGATGAGATCCAAGTGTTGAAGGACAAGTGAAGAAGTCTTGGTTAAAAGTAAGTCAGTAAAGACTGGTCAGAATACAAGGAGAGGTGAATAATAAGCAGAGGGTTGGAACTGAAAGAAATATACTCTAATAGAGGGATCTCAGTGTAGGGGTGACAAAACCACATAGAAAAAAAACACTCCCAGCACAGTGTAGGAGAAAGAATCCTACTAGGGACAGCGAAAATACTGTACCTGATACTTTTGTGCTAATGCATGGTCTGCCTTTGCAAAAGCTTGCAACATCAGTTTGGTTTTTCTACCCAAATAGTTGTATGTGCTGCCAAAGACAAACAAACAAACAAACCAATCAGTAAATGCAAAGAGGGAGCTTAGAACCTCTGAAACAAAGTAGCCATAAGCATTCCCTGTTGACATGATCAGAATGCCATTGTTACCTTCCTGCAGTCTATGAATGGTTAATAGTCAAGCATCAGAAGTATGCAAGCCCTATGGAAGAGTTTAAGAGATCAGATTTCTCTCCCCAGTTCTTTCCAAACAGGATTATTTTTCAAAATTACAAATAAAAAGAAATAATTGGGCAATACTGAAGTTCAGCATACTAACTGTACTAAGTTCAGAATTCAAACGTTCCAGTTATTTGTTCTTTTAATGGATCATCCACTAAAAGCTAAAGTGGCATACAGGAATTCATTTAAGCAACCTCACAGCCTAGTACAAGGGGCAGAAGTCAAATCAGAAAAGCTCAGCAAGCATTGTTGCAGAGCCCATTTCCTCACAGACTTCTCATGTGAACTAAAGTAAATCATTTTTACCTTTCTGGGTTTTGGTTCCTTATCCATATAATGAAGATAAAAGGGATTTCCTACTTTGAAAAGTTGCCATGAGCATAAAGAAGTATGTTGAAACCTGAGGGTAGACTTAGTAGCATGGTTTAGTGGTGGACTTTAGCACTAGGTTAAAGGTTGGACAAGATGATCTTAGAGATCTTTTCCCACCTGAATGATTCTGTGATTCTGTGGTCAGCTTCCAGACTGCAGCAATAATCATCTAAACTAACCCACTCTGAGGTCCCAGATGACACAACGGTCCCATCATTAGCACTGGAGCTGGCTTGTCTGTCTGTTCTGTACTGTGCAGCTTTACCCTAGAGAATGCCCCAAGACCGTGACGGAGGACAGTCACAAAAACACCGTGCAGACAGTGGAAGATACACCAGTAAGGTGTGTGTGGGAGGGGGACGGGGGTCCAAGCCGTACTGACCTTCCAACTGCTCCGTTTGCCCCTACTGCCAGTGCACCCAACAGTTGCTAGTTTGGCATGTGGGGAGAAAGAGAACATTTTTATTTCATTTAACAAAAGAAAGGGGGGGGGGGGGGGGGGGGGGGGCGGCGGGAGGCATAGCAAAACTGTCTGGCACTGAATGTCCAGGATTATTTTTTTCCTCAAGGCTGAAGCAAGAGAATGCCTTAGAAGAAGTCACTTAAAGGGGAGCCTCTTACCTCATCCACCCCATAAAGAAATGCAAACTGTTCACTCTCATTCTTGTTTATACACTGTGCAAGGTCCAAGAGGTCTGTGTCGCTAAACTTCACACCCTGGAAGGTGGGGATCTGCTCTCTGATTCCATCCAGCAACTCTTCAACACGAACTGTGCATAACAGCAACCTCACATGAAGAAACACATCCCTGCTCTGGGAGATTGCCCCGTTTACTCCCCAAGTGGTACACTTAATATTTGCAAGTTAATCACTTTTGGCCTAAGCTTGGTAAACTACATAGTTCTAAACCGACCCATCAGACAACTTCAATGTCACCATTTCCCAAAGTTACAAAAAAGGTATTTTCTATGAAACACTCCTTTTGCCAGATCAGAAATAAAAACCCTGGACAAGTGAAAACTGAGCAATGAACTGGCAACAAAGAAGAAAGATAAATTCATACACCCAGAAATACCACATAACCTGAACATGACAATGCAGTGAGAGGATACCAAGAGAAATGGTGTTCACTGTCTTGCAAAAACTGGGATCTAACTGTGGTTACCTGGGGCAATTATCTGTCTTTGCCCACACTAATTGCAAAGCCATAGTCAGCATCACCTCCTCCATTCCGGGTGTCACAAGATCAGCAGCAGTGACCTTTTCCCATGTAGAAGAATTCAACTTCTACAGTTTCCAGTCTTGGATTCACCTCCCATTTTGGGGAAGGATGCCAAGCAGCTCTGTAGTGCTGGTAGACCAGTCACACCAGCTGCTGGGGTTACTCAGGATGCTACACGTCTAGGGGCTCAGGAAGAGCTGACTAAGAAGTACTTACTCTTTACACCCGTCAGAGGAGGAATGTGATAGTAATAAAATGGAACCCCAGAGGCTTCAGATGCAACTTTCTGTAAGAAAGCAACCAGTTCATCTGGAAGAAAACAACCAAGTACTCCCATAAGACACGGAGACTAGCCGCAGTGACAGAGTTCAGATGCGCAGCAGACAGGGTCTGGGGATAGGCCATCCACAGCTCGCATACCCTGCACAGCCAGTAATATAAAAACCTGCACAGATCACAAAAATCAACTGTAACAGAACTCAGTGGAAGACCCTAGGGAAGGCAAAGGTGTTTATTTCAAACCAAACTGATTTCAGTAACTCACATTCATTCTCTTACAGATATATGTACTCTCACACATCCAAACTTCAGGACTTCAAACACCAGACCAAGCGGTCTCTCCCACTTGTGCTCAACACAGAGGACAAGGGATGAAGTTCACATCCACCTCACTGGGGTTCTGCTCAAATGGTGATAGCAAACAGGTCCCTCAACAACTTTTTTTGCACCATTTTGGGAAAAAGAGAGTTATTACGGTTTACATTCTTCCTGAGAATCTTTCCATGGTGTCATTCATAAATCTTAGACAATCTTTACATTGGCATAGGAGGAAGAATAATGTCAAAGAGCCATGTGCTGAAACCCTGCTGTCATTCTACTACAATCACAGCAAAGACCTTCTGCTAATCTTTGTGCTGTTCCTCTGTGCTTACCAGTTTGATTGCCACTGATTGTGTTCTTGGCTATCAATACCAGTCATTCTGGCAATCCACTCCTGTTTCTTCTGGTGCTTTCATGTAAACAATTCCATTCATAATTAATCCAGACAAAATTTAACATTTCTATTACAAATCCTAAAAACATCATGTGGTTCTTTTACATTATGTCCATCATGTTGAAAGCAAAACCACTCAATTTGTAAGTTTTCAGGTACCCTTAGGGGCACAGAACCAAGAGATGGGTAACCCTGCTAGGGGCAGAGGTATGCCACAAAGTCACAAACATCACTGCAATACAAGGGGCACTGCTATACCAACAGCTTACTGAGTTGATCAGTGTCCACCAAGGGTCAGCACAGGACTGACTGCTTTCTAGAAAAGCCCATCCAGATCATGCACAAACTCAGTGCTCTGTTTTAAGACAGCAGGGTAGTCAACTACTATTTCAATGAGCAACTCCTCCTTTCACAACACGCTAACAAGATATATCCCAAATGCCATCCCTCACACTTTTTATTGTGAGACTTCTTGAAGACCATCCTTGAAAAAAACATTTTTCTTTTAGGTTTTGTTTTCTCGTGGTGCCAGACATGGCACAAGTGTACAAACGCTACCACCAGAATATTTTCCAAAGAAGAAAGAGAGCACATGTGAGAGCTAAAGAATTACTGCACGGCTGAAATGCCCACCCTTTCAAAATATCCTTCAAGATGTGGAATTTGGAAGAGAAATCTTGCAAGCAGCTGGAAACTCCTCTATTTCTCAGAGGAAAACCACGCTTCCTCCGCAAGGAGCAGAATTATCATCTCTGGTCCTCAGAGGTCTTGAGCTCTCTTTTGCCAGAAAATACTGCTAGTGGCTTGAGAGCAATAGAATAGGGCCTTGGGAGGTCTGGCAATCACATCTACTCACCTTTGTTTGTGGGTTTGAAGAAGAAGGGGGCTATTACAGCAATACCACTAGCACCTATGGCTGCTGCGTGTCTTGCCTATGAGAGAGAGAACAGAAAATACCTGAAGGTACATCTGCTTTTTTTAATTTATTACACACATAGTGAAAAAGAATCGTATTATATACACACCAGGTCTTGGGACTCTGGTAGACTTAGTGCTCCCACATGAATGATCACATGATCTAGTCTGCAAAACAACAAATTCAGAAGGTTTTAGTGATGGTGAAAAATACCAGTCTGCCTAAATGAATCACTTCAGACTAGGAAGCCACAGAACAAGAACTTCACTGGGCTACATTAAAAGACAGCAGCACCTTTGCCTGTCTGATCCTGCCAAGAGTATTTTCCAGGTTCCAGTCCATCAGTCCTGTTTCTGTGTTTCACCTTTAGATCCATACAGACCGCAAGCCTTCACATCAGTTTATTACCGCTCACTATCTCACTCCTACTCCAAAACACCTCCTTCTCTCCACATCTTCTGACAGCGACTAAGGAGAAGGCAGAGGCAAGTGATAGAAGACTACAATAGGTGCAGGAGACAGAGAAGAGACTTGCACTTAGATATAGGTGGAATTCCTTCTTTTGCCACTGACTTTACATACTTCACACCAGCTTCCCCCATACCAAATAATTTAATGAATATATTAAAAGGTTAACAATTGCTCACAGGGCTTTAAATAGCCCTTTATTTCCATCCATCCTTCAGTGTAGTGAAGAGGAGCACTCTTACAAGCTCCCCAAGGAGATGGATACCAGCTAACTGGCAGCAACAAAAAAGCAGGCTTCTATGATAAAGGAGCTGGGGAATAAAGCCCAACAACAAAATACTCAAAGGAAAAGAAAAAAAAAGCTATCATCAACGTTTTTTTTTCCTGGCTATACATGTCTTAGGCAAGCCTATATAATAACATGAGATGTAGAATTCCCCTGTTTCCTCTCAGCTACTCACTTGTCTTTTCCTTGGTGCACCCATTCTTCTGCCAACTGCTTCCTCTCCTGGATGCTAAGGGACAGGCCTTCTCCTGTGGTGCCATTCACTGTTTCAACACAATACAACACAGTTGCTGAGGCCTGGCCTACACACATTGCTTTTCCTGAAGGCAAGTACTGACAATTTTGATGAAATTAAGCAGAATTATATTTCCTCCAATTCATTTTAAGATAACAGAGGTCTGCACCAGCATCTGCAAGGGGATCATCACTAAATGCTTGCATCCAAAACCTGGGTGTTTCAGCTGCTGAAACTGTTAAACTGTTAAACCTTCTTCCCCCAGCAATGAGACAAGTGCACGAAGGGATAAGCAGCTAGCCAAGCAGAGGGACTGTCATTCCTCCACTCCAAGGAAAAAGTCTGAAATTTGGTGAGTGGAACCATGTATCTGAGGCTAAAGCACCTCTTGAAGAGAACGAAATGTCAGTATGCTCAGTCACAAAACAACAGATTAAACAGACAGCTGAAGTCACTAGCACACTCCATTTTTCATTCCGCCACTCTTAACTGAAATTTCGAACAGAAATCTCAGCACCGGCTTCACCTTACTAAAGTACACCAGGCTGTGAACAAATGTGGTTTAGCAGATGCTGTGTTATCTATCCAGCCACCCCTAAGCCCTGGCAGCAGCCCCTTAGATGGAGGCAGAAGAGAAGGATGAGAGCAGTGACCACTCTGGTATCACCCAGTGCATCGGAGGGCTCTTAGAGAAGCTCACTTGGCTTTGATGAGCCCATCGGATTCTCTGAAATACTGAGCAGATGTTATTTAAGTCAGATGATTACATCCTGCTTGGTCAATGGGAAGAATCATTCAATTGAGTCTTGTCTGCCAGCACAGCGTTATCCATTCATTGCTTTATCCAGTTACTGTATGAAGGCAACGCTTATTTTACCCCACAAAGAAATGGTGTGTAGGCAAAAGCAGATCTCTTAAGTATTGCTTACACTCTTTCCACTGATTAATATAAACATCACTGATGATCCCATATCCACAGTCCCTCCCATTACAGCTCTTATCAGGCAAGATATCATAGGTTTCCTATCCAGGCAAAGGGGACATAACACTGTTTCTGTGGAAAAACAAAAACAAAAACAACTTACCAAAGATGTTCTTCACTTTCTGCTCGCTTACCAGATAATCCACATATTGGCAAATCACTGAAAGATTGACTTGTCTGAAATGAAAGGAACCGCAGCAACCTTAGGAGCCTCAGCAACTGTAAATCTCTATTCACATCAATTTTAAACTTAGAGATTCAGTAATCAAAAATAAAGACGTGTATTTCTGATGTCTTGGATTTCTACACACACAAATACCCCAAGGTATGACACCTTCAGCATGTGCTACATTCCACAAGAAATTAGGCAAACTCAAACCTTTTGGATTGTTAGGGGAACCAAGAGTTCTCTTGAGACCACAAATATATTTGTGCACATGCTGGCAAACAGTTAAACTATACTTGTAACTGCTCAACACAGACTGCGTAATGGTGTCTGTTGCATGTGACTTTGACCTCTCTCTCTCATTAAAGAATGAGGAAAACAACAGACTTTCCTGACAAATGATGGAAAATGAATTCTAGATTTATCTTCTCTCCAGAGCAAATTTATTTTATCAGTGTGTAATATTCCTTTGCTGTTTCCTTACATTTCCACTCTCCACATACATACATACGTTGCAATAAATTCAAGAAGTAATAACAAATGAAATCAGAATCAAGTTTCCTTTAAATTAAGAAACTAAGCAGTGACTGCAATGCAGATGAGTTCCCTTACTGTGACAGTACCCTGCTTTACAGTATTTTTCAAAAGTAAAGGCTTATATTCAGACAAATGTATTAGCAACTCTCAACCTCCCTCAGAAACACAAGTGGATCTTGACAAATCAGAGGAGCTCAGGGCCCTTTCCTGATTCCAAACAAGTCGTCTTGCAACATCAAAATACAGTAAGGACGCATCTGTTTAATCATCATTTATTTGAGGAAGGCAGAATTTCAGCTCTTGATTTGATGTTATTTTTGGAACTGTGCAATCCTTGCAATATTTTCTTCTGGTTTAAACTAATTCTGTGCACACATGTATACACTTACAAGCTTGCATGAGATAGCCAGGGGTAAGAAAAGGGTAAAGGGACATCAGAGTTAAACAATTACTGCCCAGTTCACAAGAGCTCTTCTAATCAGGACTGTGATTTCCCTTAACAAGTTTGAAAATATTCTATTCATATGACCTTACTGTGATTTAATTTGCATCTACCAAAACAACAGAAAAGCAGGTGAAAGACTGATCCAAACTCTCCAAACCCTGACCTACAGCACTTGCTGGGGAACAGGAGGACACAGAGGCTAGGGGACCCCGGAGAGCAGTTTCTCACCTAGAAGTTTCCTCCCTCATCAGAGATCTGATTTAAAAACCAACCAGATCTGATCTGTTCCCAGTAAAAAAGGGGAGAGCGGTGTTTTAAGGGAACAGTCGACAGAGCAATTTGACAACGCTCCACGCCGTGATGCGAGGTAGCGCTTACCCATCGGGAGTCATGGGAGTGATTGTAGCTGCCACGAGACCCTCGAGCTTCTTTCCGGGTGTCATTGAGCTGTCTGGAAAAGGAAGAGATAAGAGTGACTCCCTTTAAGCTTTGTTTCAACTCACTTCAGTTAACAACAAAACTGGACAGGCAAAGTTCAGAAAAAATGGACTTTGCGAGGGCATTATTTTGGGCTGAGAAAAGCACTTGGAGACAATTTTGTCAGCTTGCTGCAGGCGGCACCATCCCAGGAGAGGAACGGGAGCAGTGAGTGCTGCTGCGATGCAGCCATCTGTTTTCCTTCCCGACACACAGATTACGGTCTGCCGTACGCCCGGCAGAGAATAAACAGCTCGCAGCGCGCCCACACCGCCCCGCAGCACAGCGACCCCGCGGGCCGGCGGCGGGCCGGGCTCAGGGCCGAGCGGGGCCCGCGTCCAGGCCGCCCCCAGACCCCCCGAGGCCGCTCGGCTCCCCCCTGCTCCCCCCCCCGGCTCCCCCCGGCTCCCTTCCCCTCACCTCCCCGGCGGCTCCGCGGCGGCAGTGGGGGGGCCCCGCTCCGCTCCGCCTCAGCCCGCCCCGCCGCGGGGCCGGGCCTGCCCCCGGAGGCAGAGGCCTGAGGCTGCCCCCCGCGCTGGGGGCGGCCGAGGTGCGGTGGGGAGGTTCGGGGCGAATTTCTTCGGAAATACCAAATTGCAATAGCATGGCATTCAGCGAGGGGCCGCGCTTGGGCCACAACAGCCCCACGCAGCAGCACAGGGTTGGGGCGGGGAAGTTGCCCGGTAGAAAAGGACCGGGGCGTGGTGGTCAACCATGAGCCAGCAGCGTGCCCAGGCGGCCAAGGATGCCGAGGGCAGCCTGGCTTGTATCAGGACAGCAGGGAAGCGATTGCCCCTCTGTACTCGGGCAGTGAGCCTGCACCTCGAGCCCTGTGTGCAGTTTTGAGCCCCTCTCTACCAGAAGGACAGAAACCCAGAACTGGGAGGACTGAGGGAACTGGGGCTGCTTACTCTGGGAAGACCCCACCGTGCTCTGCAACTCCCTGACAGGACGCTGCAGTGAGGAGGGTGTCGGTCTCTTCTTGTGCCAAGGCTTAGATTAAATGAGGGAAAGAACTTCTTCACAGAAAGGGTGGTTAGGCACTGGAACAGGCTGCCCAGGGCAGTGGTGGAGTCGCTTACCCTGGAGTTACTCAGGAGACATGGATGTATCACTTTGTGACATGGTTTAACAGTGGCCTTGGTAGCATTAGGTGATGGTTGGACTCGATGATCTTATGGGTCTTTTCCAATCTAAATAATTCTACGAGTTATGGCACTGAACAAGCAGAAGACAATGGCTAATGGGCTGCTAAAACCGCTGCCAACATGCAGCCCATGTGGCTTTTGTTTTCTTCTCCCACGTGTGGTTTTGCCAGATGTGTAGCACATGCAGTGCAGTCTGGGCCCCATGGAGAAATGAAGCTCCCGCACAGCACAACACTCCCCATCCTTCCTGGGGAAAATCATCCAGGTTTTCTACACCTGTTTCTCATCCCTAAAGCAAGTGCAGGTGCATGCCTTCAGCATGCACTTCCTGATCTTCCATTATAAGGCGTTTTCTGACTATCTAGTATCTACAAAACAATCCCCTGTTGTTGTGTGCTCTGGGAGCACATTTTTCATGTAGTCACATAATAATCTCAGAGGTTGGGATTCTGGTATTCCTCCTCCATTCCAAAATATGCACACTGTGGGCTATTCACACTGTGATCACTTTCTCTGGGATTTGGCTTCACTAGCAGGTTCTCACAAAGCACATGTATTTTTCCTTTCTTTGAGGCTGAGAAGAGCCTTTCTCATTCTTCCAGACATCCCCTCTTCTCTATGCTCTTTCCATCCATATGGGTAATGTGGAATCTCTTTCTTGAGACTGAACCGTCCCAGCTCCATCAGCCTTTCCTTGTAATAGATTCTCCAACCCCATAACCATCTTCAAGGCTCTTCATGGGATTGGCTCTAGTAAGTCCATGTCCTCCATGCAACAGAGAAGCCCAGCACCAGTTGTGTCTCTCCAGTGCTGACCAGAGGGGAAGGATTGCCTCCCCCTCAACCTGCTGGCAAAGCACTGCCTTAGTCCCGAGCAGGATACTGTTGGCTCACGTTCAGCTTGTCCAGCAAGCTCTCCTCTCCTGCCAAGCTGCTTTCCACCTGGTGGAAAAGTGCTTTTCCCAGCAAGCACTTGGTTGAACTTCATGAGGTTCCTGTCAGCCCAGGTCTCCAGCCTACCCAGGTCCCTCTGGATGCCCGCACAGCCACCTGGTCTGCCAGCTTCTCTTCCCAGCTTTGTGTTTTCATCTGCAAACTTGTTGAGGGCGCTCTTACCCATCGTCTGGGTCACTCCTGAAGAGCTTAAGCAGTATTTGCCCCAGAACAGTATCTCTAGCGAGGTTCAGAGGCAGTTCAATGCTGCATAGAGATATTTAGAGGAACTTTTGAAGATTTTTTTGAGTATATTAACAGAATTTTAGAGCTACTTAGTGCTGCTGGCAAAACCTGCCCACGTAAGCCCAATGCATTGACAGCATATGAAAGTCTTACAGTGGGCTGAAGTGGATTTGATTCTTTGGAGGCCTGATGAATACACAAGAGACTTACGGGAAATTAAATGAATATGTATTTGTCCCATTAATATAAGCACGCTGCCAGTAACAGCTGGGGCACAAGTGAGGTGGAGCTAACCTCTTGTGTCCAGCGCCGAATAAACATAACCTGCTTCATAACTATTCCGAGGTTATAGAGTCTGTTTTCCCCAAGTCAGATTAGACCTGCTTAGAACAGTTTGTAGGAGTTACAGATTGGTTTAGAGGGATTTTAGAGCTGCATAAGAGTTTAGAATTGCATAGTGGAGATTTAAAGATATTTTAGAAGTATTTAAAGGTGTATTATTGATGCTTACAGCAAGACACAGGAGCTGTAGCTTAGAGGAGTTCTGACCGTTTTAGAAGAGGTACAGGAGTTTTCAGTTGTTTAGAGTACTTTACAGGAGTTTGTGCACACTTTACAAGACGTTAGAAACATCGAATGGTTTGGGTTGGGAGGGATCTTAAAGCTAGTCCAACCCCCCACCATGTCAGGGATCTTTCACTAGATAGGTTTAGAGCTGTTAACAGGTTTTAGACGTGTTAGATCAGTTCAGACAGGCTTGTGGCTTCGCAGCACTCGTCAGCAGGATCAAGTTTTAAAGGATCAAAAAGAGGTTTTAGCATCGTTTCTCTAAAATACAGTTTCAAAACTGCAGAAGTTTTAGAGCAGTTGCATGGAGATGGAGAGGGTTTTGAGACCTATTTCGTGGTATTTTAGTATTGCTCAAAGCAGTGTAAAGTAGCTTAGATGAGATTAGTGCTGTTTTCAGAGCAGTAAAGTGGAGGTTTTGGAGTTTATAGCAGCTCACCCTTGTTTACAGCTGATTCTGGAACTGTGTAAAGAAGTCCAGATTGGTTTAGAGGTTCTCTAGAGTGTTTTAGAACCAGTTAACTGATTTTTAAAATTTGTCTGTAGCAATTAAGGGGTGCAATACAGCTCTTTAAGCGCCTATCAGAGATGTTTCATAGATGTCTAGTGCTATTTCACAGGGGTTTAGAGCACCTCAAAACATCTTCAAGCAGTTTTAGAGGTTTTTGGTGGAGTTCTAGAGTCTAAATTCAGAGGTTTTCAGATCAATATAGAGAAATTCTAGATCAGATCAGATGAACCTGAAAGCTCCTTATAGGAAGTTTAGGAGGATGTTAGTGCAGTTCAGAGGACCACTGCACTCTTTGAGGGGTTATTGCAGTTCCTCATAACCTCTTAGAGTGCTTTTGCGGAGTTTTCGAGGAACTTAAGGAGATTTTGAGATATTTAGAGCTGTTTACAAGAAGTTTTAAGGCATCTTAAAGGTGGTAATAAATCTTTTGAGATATTCAGAGCTATTTAGTGGCTGTTTATAGCTGATTAGAAGAGTTTTAGAGTGGTTTAGAGACCATTTAGAGTTGTGTAAATTACATCTGTTTTTGAAGCAATGGTCTCACTGCAGCAATATGGAGGTCCTTACTGCTCCTCAGAGCTGATTAGAGGACTTTTAGAGCAATTTAGAAGTGATATATACTGGTTTAGAGAGGCCTAGAGGGGGTTAAAGTCTTACAGTAATCTTACAGTAGTTTAGAGACATTTTGAGAAATTTTGGAGTTGCCCTAGCCCATTACGTCCCCAGTTCAGAGCTGAGGTCTGTCAGCCCAGAGCCCAGCCCAGGGCTGGGACTGTCTTCCTGCAAGTTTCAAAGCCACAATGACTGTTTTGGACACCCCACACTGCCTCCATCCCTCTTCCCCAGACCTTGGGTGAGGGTTTGGTGTTTCAGGAAGGAATGTAATTAAGATAATGATGGTAAAGATTGTAAGGCTCACAGATATTTACACTGATAAAGCCCCTTGTAATTACCAGAAGACAAGAAAAAGAATGTGCTTTAGCCAAAGCTGATGTGCAAGTTATTTCACAGTGGTTTGAAGGACAGCATGGGTTCAGTTCAGCGGTACTATACAATACAGCGGATAATTACTAAACCTCCTCCAGGCACCAGCAAATAACCACCTGCACAGAATGAGAATTCTCCCTGAAAATGCAAGAGTTGCACTAGGCTGAAACTCATACCCATGCTTTACTTTTCTCTGTCTTGTAAAATCCTGCCATCCCAATGCACCAGTTCAGGGGCCACGACAGAGCAATCAGCACTGACATGTATGGGAGTACAGCGTCCTAAGGATGATGTTTCCCCCGAGGGAAAGAAGAAAGGAGTTTACTGTGGCCATTTAAATTACTTCCCCTCCTTTATACTCATTTTAAGTGTGTGTTTAATGTCTTTTTTTAAAAAAAAATAAGTAAAAACACGTTTAGAAAGACTTAAATGGCTGTGGAAATTTATATTCAGGAAAATATAAATTCATGGGAGAACCCCAGATTTGCATTTTAAACTTTGGGAAAGGCAGAATAAAGGTTTAGGCTGTCTGCAGCTGCAGCGTGCTGTGCAACGACCGGAAAAGTGTCTCCCCAGTTGCCACAGAAATAAGCAGGAAAGTGTTAGCGGTGCCAAAACTCAGGGGATAAGGACACCAACAACAAAAATCAATTGCTATTTTTTCCAAACCAATTAGAGGAATAAAAACATGGTTTTATAGATTTAAGCATTTTTTCTCTATGGGAAATAAATAAACATCAATGTCAAAAGCTTATCTAAATTACCCCATAAGGTAATTTCAAGGAGGGTAGTTATAAACACATAAGAACCAGAGGTTTTGTGCCAAGAAGCTAATCTTGCCATGTGCCAACATAGCTGATTGACATGTCCATAAAAAGTGCTCCATTATTCAAATCACTGGTTTGCTAAGGTTGGTTAACTACAACAGCCAAAGGTCCTCTAAGTTTCCTCTGGGTCCGTTAGATGGGGTATGTTTGTTGTTGTTGCTCTGCTAACATTTCCAACGCTTGCTACGCTGACTACAATTTACCACCCCTGTTTTACCACCTGTCCTTTACTTTTATTTTACCCACACCACAATTCTGAACACCTACACAGTCCTGACATCTGCATTTTCCCATTTCTCAAGCTATCACGTCTGCAGTTTTGTTTGGGCATAATTAAAATAGAGGTCTGCTTCCCTTTCTCTTTGAAGTAAATAAATGTATCCAGATACAATTTTCCTTTAAAGATGATATACTTACTCAAGTCTATTTTTAGAACTAATAGGAAGTACGAAAGCCTAAATGATGGCAGAAATTCAAAAAGGTAACACCGATGAAAGCGAAGAAATTTGGTTAAATACCATTTGGCTGCTGATACTCATCTTCTCTTCTGATACACAGAATTGCATCATCTAAGCAGCTGGCGTGATGTTTTTATATGTAGAGTATCTACCTTGCTTTCTCTGCTCTGAACCTAAAGGTGCAGAAGCTCTCAGATTTTAAATTTGAAACTGCTAAGTTGGATATCAGTAGAAGACCTGGAAGACCACCAGTTACCAGTTTAACTCTTCTAGAATTGAACATAACCTGGAAGATTTTCCTAATTTAAGACTTACCTAATTTTCCTGACACAGATATTCACTCGTGTGTCTGCTGCAGAAAATGTTTGGCATGCCAAAATATTACTAGATATCAGGATGAATAAATGTTTAATATTACCAGAAACAGATACTAGAGAGTATTCAAGTGTAAAGCTTTAGAGGTAGAAAGAATTTTGACTATATAATGGCTCAATTTGTGAACTAAAGACACTCTTTACAACCAAGATAGTTTGAGGGAGTAAAAGTCACCTCTGAACACAAACAACAGTGCCATCTGCTGCAGGAAGCCACGTCGGTTTATCTTATAAGGAGAGAGAGACCAGATTCTTAGAGAAAACATCTCTGGAGGCCTGCATAATCTAAGTAAGTTAAAAAAAAAAAAAAAAAAAAAAAAGCCCCCCCAAAAGCTCACCACTTTTTTGCATCTGTTTCAGAGAAAGCGGAAACCAATGTTTTAGGAGAACTGTTACTTCTCTGTTTTGTGAAGTAGGAGCTTCTGCATCATCTGCTGTTTGAAAAAGCAAATGCAATTTATACCTGATGATTCTCATTTCTGTTAAGCCAGAATCATTACCAAGAGCAAGGTTGATGCTGTGAGCTGCTTAGGCAAAAAAGCAAAACTGCCCGGAGCGTGTGCACAGCACACATTCTTCTCTGTCCCTTATATGCTATTTTTTTCATATTAGAATACAGACTTGTCAGTTATAAGAACATAACTCAAAAATATCATTAAATGTACTGTAGCTTTTTCATGAGCTTCATGTCCAATACCGACACAAGAAGTCAGTGGAAAAGATTCATCCGTTTGCGCAAGCCATGTGTGCCTGCCTCTGCACACAGGTGACTTACAATGCCTTGCCTAAACCAACAGCAGCAGTTGTAATGTTGCCACAGAACAGACGTAAGCATTTTTGCTTTACAGCATGTTGTTTAAGGTATTGTTTGGGCTTGCTAATTGTATTTGTAGATAGAGTCTATAGAGAAGAAAAACTCAACTGAGTGTATCACAGGCTTGTGCTTATTCTTACCAACCACGAGCTGGTAGCCTGAAACACCGATACCTACATACAAGCTCCTGCACAGGAGTATCTGCTCAAAACAGTACAGTTACAGCTAGAAACTGCAAGCTTCTATAGTGCCTGTGAGCTTGTACTCTCATTTCTACTTTTTGTTTACAACAGTACAAAAAAATATTGCTTTGTCAGGTAATCTAGAGCATACCAGCCACGTCCCATGCATATCCCAGCTCCTCCTCCCCAGTTATACATGGTATGGGTGCATATACAGTTATGTACCAAACACATGGCCTCACGCCTGCCCTGCTGTCTCTTACAACTGTTGGCATGTCCTCACAGTGCATATGTGAAAAACAATGGAGTGTTGAAAAACAACCTCTTGGGAAACACTGATGATTGTTCTCCAACTTCAGGCTACTCCGCCAGGAACAGTTGCCTATTTGTTGGGGACAGAAACGTCAGCTGGACACATACATACTGACTGGGGATTTGTTGTGGGTCTCTCCGCTTTGGGAACAAAACAAGAATTCACAGTGGGCTTGTGTTTATCTACATTTTAGTTGCCACCCCCTTTCAAGGCAATACTCCTCCGTACAAAAGATCAAGGTTAACTGTGTTGAGATGGACCAAACTGTGGTGGCAGGGTGTATGCTTTTTACTACTTTACTACTACTTCTCTGCTCTGAAGAAAGTAATTACCAGCACACACATTACAGGAAAATTAGGTTGAGAGAGTAACGTTAACAGCTAACCTGCCACAAGCAAATGCCTCTGCATGCCTTTAGCTCCCGATGCAGTGCCTGCCAAGTAGCAACTTCTTCTTCTCCAAAACACCACGCTGAATTTCCTGTTTGGTCCAAACAGAACACAGGTAAAACAGAGAGAGTTTACTCCATGAAAGTGCTTAACCTGCAGGGAATTGGTTTGAGGCCTTAGCATATTCTAACAGGCTCAACTAGCAAACCCCACTTCACACCAGCCCACTTTTGTGGCATTAGGGAGCAGTTTGCAAGAGCTGTTTGTTTGTTTGTTGAATTTCCCTTTCAGAACAGGAGTGTATCAAACAACATTCCACATCAAGTGTTCTCAGAAATCAAACTGTGAAATTCAATCTGCTTTCCTGTGCTGGTACCTAAATGTGTCTGAAGCTGCAGCTGGTTAAATGAAGAGTCCAGCTTAGCTTTGTGTGAAGCACAACAGATTTTCACAATAGCTTTCTACAATCCCTTTGTGCAGATATCCAAGGGGTTAAGGGGGCTGATCAGTCTCGAACGCCGTTCAGAACAGCCAGTCATTACAGAACACTGTCTGTCTTTCATACCAGGTCAGCAGAAATCTTGTGAGGATGGTCTTAGCTGTTTGCAGCGAGATCTGTACCCACCATTTCACCCCAGGGTTAAAAAGGAAAAGCTTTCATTTTCTAACATCCTTTTGCAATCTGAGCTGGGGGCGTATGACATTATTTTTTTGTACATTTCTTTCTCCCAAGAGCACAAAACCTACTGCCGACCCCAGCATAAGTAGGCACAGTGCCATGGAAGCTGGTGGAAGTTACACAAGGGTGAGAAACGGTTTATGGAGCCAGATCACACACTGGACCCAATGTTGGCTCGTGGGCTGTAGGTGGGGCTTTCGGCATTTGTGTGGGAGCTCTCCAATGAGAACCAGAGGGGTCAGGCTACAACGTCTGGTTTTCATAAGAGCATCTCCCTCCAGTAGGGCTGAGGCATGGGCGGGGTTTGATCGAACTAAAATAAACACCGACATGCAGCATCTGCTATGTGCAGCCTCAGAAGGACAGACTAATAGTTAAGACGACAGCTTATTCACCAAAACGTAAGTATGTCCACTTTCTTCACTTTAAAAATATAATTCGCAGCTCTATGGAGTATCATATTCTGGCTGTGTTTATTCACTGCATCACCATAATCTCTGGAGGTGCTTGCAAGGAATTCAAAGTATTTGGAGGGTTCTTGGTGTCTTGTTTTCCTCTTTCCACCCCCCAAATAATTGCCTTATGTAACTCAAGTATTTCTTACACGCAGCCATGACGGTATTGGCTGCAGTTACAAAAGTTCTGCGAGCAGCAGGTAAGAGGCTTAAGGAGGGGACAGGAACAAGCCAGCTAATACAGCAGCACGTTGAAGCAGAGGAACATTTATTTGTCTGCTTTCTAAGATACCAGGGAGCAAAAGCCAAGCATGTTTTCTATCAAGGTGTAGCAATGAGAAATAGTGAAGTGCCAGCATTATCATTTTTTTTTTTTTGAAATGGCAACATACAAAACATATTCACGCAGTAAATTTCCATATAGACTGTTCACATTTGCTTCCAATAAAACAACTGGATCCAATCCATGCCTTCTTGTTATGTTTGGATGATATGTATATACTATTGACAAAAGGTGTATCAATGTGTAACAGTCCGTTCCAGTCTGACTGCTGAACTTCATGCAGGTATCCTTCTTCGGGATGGGACAGGGAGGGGGACAGTGCCAGCTTTTACCTCCTGGAATCAGTATCCAGCTACATTGTTCTGATATTCACACCACTACTCCACAACAGAAGGAGCTACTAGAAAACACTTTTCAACATGTGCATGTCTGTGTACTACTTAAAGGATTATAGGAGAAATCAGTGGCTGCAGGTTGGGTTAGGTTGTTGTTGTTGTTGTTTTTTTAATTGAACCTTTTCACCTTCATAGATCCCAAACAGAAAACTCTGTAGCCACCGCAAAACCAGGGAGGGTACAGGAGGGGGTCAGTACTGAACAGCAGTGTATGGCTGCAGTGAATACGTACCACTGCAGCTACCAGAGTATCTTAAGAGGTAACAGGACCATCGTGTTAAAGACAGCATACTTTGAAGAGTTTAAAAATGCTGATCATGGATTGCACGTGGTCCATCTTGTGGACTTCATTAATTGACACTGTCAGGAATCTGAGGTGGCGTGACTTCACTGTGTCTCTCAGAGCAGTGCTGTATACCTGCTGCTGGAAGTGGGGGATGCTGTCAGTTATAGCACCTTGAATTTAGTATTCATGAAAGACCGTGGAAAACGTGGTCTGGAGTCACAGAGCAATCAACGGCTTCTTGTGTGGGCAGCTATAAACAGCTGAGGAGGCAGAGAAATGAAAATTAACCCCAAAGCTGCTTCTGCTGCCCAAGAAATACGCAATAAAGTTGTGCTCTGAGAAGACAATGCACTACGATCTAAGTATCAAGAACCTTGCTGAATTAATGGCATGCTGCCTTTGCAATGTGAGGTGCATGCTAAGGATATTGTAATGTAACAGAAAGCAGAGACTTTCTCTGGATGTAGACGTGTAGTGCTATCTGCCTGGTGTTGACAAAAATGATAAACCAAGGCTCCAGATATTTCAAGGTAAGCTCTCACTCACTATTTCAGTAGTGGCTTCGATTGTTTTGGGACAGTGAGGGCAAGTTGTGTTTTCATGTTTTCAGCATTTTCCTTCCACATGAAGGCTAGCTAAGAAAGCAGCTACATATTCATAAATAACAAAAATCCCGCCCAGTCACCAGACTCTGGATGGTTTTTAAGAAAGGCTTCAACTCCTATGGGATTTCCAATAATGTTACGTACACCATCAGCACTACAGCAGCCACCAACACCGGTACCTTTTCATCCAGGGGCAGAGTGGTTTAACTGCTCAGGTCCATTTCACTTGCAGGATGATTTCCACCTTCTGTTTCACAGCCAGGAAATGCCCTCACTTCACAGGGAAGCAAGGGAGCTTACACTGAATGATGAACACTCCAACAGCAGCCTAGCCATGCTTTCATGGTCTTGTTTCTCTGTTCCCTCACAGCTAAAAAGATTTAACGTCTTTTTGTTGAAACCCTAGGGATAAGGGGTGGAAGCCAAGCCCTTCACAACTTCAGGGACAATTACCTTTCAGAAGGTGTCTGGTCTATGCCTGAACTTACTCAGTCACTTTGGTGTGTTACTGATAGGCTGGAGACCAGAGGCTGAGGAAAACCTCTTAAATTTAGCAGAAAAGTCCTAATGTTTTCTCATACCCCATTTATACTGCATTGAGTGGAGAGGCCAATGAACTGTGTCTGCCTTTCAGCTCCACCAAGATGATCAAATCCTTCAAGCAAACATTTCTGTCCCTGGACCTGCAGTCCCCTCGGTGGAACCCAGCAGAGACAACGGTAACTCCTAAGGGCCAGGAGAACAGAGTTCTCCATTGTTGGGGTGGATTTAGGATTCTCAGTCTGAGAACAAGCATGAAGGAAGTGTTCCTACACTGTTCATGTCTAACTGCAAAGGGGGCAACGAGCACACCTAAGCTCTGAAGAGCTCTGTCTAAGGCAGAACAGCACAGTTTTGCAATGGAAGTGTCAGAGTTCGACCCTGGGGGTATGCCTGTAACTGCAGCTATGAGGCTGCCTTGGATTATTTAATCACAATCCTTCCAGGCTGATTTGGCAAGAGTAGCCATTTGTGTCATCACTAGTATTCATTGTGTGGTTACTGTGACTTTTGCTACCTTCCAGGCAAAGGATTATGAACTGCGCCAGTATGAAACAGCTAAATGGGTCAGCACTGTCATCAGAGGAGAGACCCAGAAAGAAGCATTGCGCCAGGGCTTCTGGAAACTCTTCCACTACATCCAAGGGAAGAACGAGAAAGGTAGAACATGCTGGTTTTGAACTGCTAGAAGCACAAACGAGATGATGCCAAGTAGCTTAAGGCATGGAGATGCAGAAAAGGCTTTTCCTAGTCTAACATCCACCAGCCTACATTAAGCCATCACACCCCTCCAAATTCCCTCAAGGGTAGGTGTAACAGGAAGAGCAAGAGGGAAGCTGAAGCCTCTGTTCCAAGGACCACATAGGATTGAAAGAGATGCAGGCTGGACAGTGAGAAAAGTCAGTGAGGAATTGCTCTGCAGTTAGAAAAGAAAGCAGAATGCAGCAGTACATTCCTTTGCACCAACATGCAAAAGAGCAATAATGCTGGGAAACTGCTTTGGCACATGCTTTTAGGCAGCCTGCATCACTCCTTAGAGCTGCATTCAGACAGCCTTTGCTTTTGGCTTACTACACTTTCTATCCTCCTTTAGAGATGAAGATTGATATGACTGTGCCAGTGACATGTCTGGTAAAGCGTGGCTGTGCAGACTTCAAGGTCTCTTTCTTTGTGCCATTTGAACATCAGGACTCGCCCCCCCAGCCCACAGACACAGATGTGTTCATCGAGGAGCGGAAGGCAGCAGCCGTCTTTGTCCGGTAAGCTGACAAAGGGTTGGGGTTCACCTAGCAGGTCTGCATTATTCTAACTTACATCTGATTTTTAACTGTGTATTTACACATCTTTTTAGAGCCTAGAGTTTAGACGCAGTCATTCACCCTGACAACTAGTTTTGCACCATTTAATAACTACAAACTGCATGAGAACTGCTTAAATACTGCATTGCTTCCCAACCCTGTCCTCTCTTTGGCAATGCCAAGGAGGGAGCAGATATTTTGACCTTCTACAGACTGGATAACCATCCCCCCCCCCCCCCCCCCCCTTTTTTTTTTTTTTTTTTTTTACTTTAACCAGGTCCTTCAGTGGATTTGCCTCAACAGAGAAATATGCTGAGGAAGCTGAAGTCTTGGCCAAAATCTTAAGAAACAGAGGCCAAGCATTCCATGAAGATTTCTTCTACACTGCAGGCTATGACAGTCCCTTCAAACTCTTCAACAGGCACAATGAAGTGTGGTATTTTAAGAAGTAATGCAGGGGGAACAATACTAAGAGGCTACTAACCAGTTCTGAATGAAAACAGGCCTTATTAATGGCTTTTGCTTTAGTGCAGAAGAAACTTAATTTGCACATGAACACAGGAACATCTCTAATTCATTTTATCTAGGATGAAAAACTGTTCTGCCTAAGACTTCAATTCTCCTACATAGATGTAATTGAAGTTTAAGTAGCTCACACAAGCTGAGTTGTGAGGGAGATGAAACTTAATTTTGTTCCTCATACTAGAAAACTCTTGGTAACACTAATTATCTGAAAACATTCCTGCACCAAGTTTTTTATGTCTGATTTTACTTATTAGAATTGCCACAGTAATAGTTCAAGTGGCAGAAGAAAGAAACCTGGCACTAATTAGCTTTGGGAAAAAGTCATTCCTTAGCAGGCCCCAGTGCCACCTAAGTGCCTGTATTTCATAGGATTATCAAAATCTCCCTCCTCTGCTTATAGCTTTCTGTCTCATGGAGGCTGGATGCTATCCCTCCTCCAGAATAATACTCAATGCAGTGGAAGCATGTCAGAATACAAGCTATTCTGTGAAAGTCTATTGTTGCTCCATTATAGACTGTTTCCATGCTGCTTCCATAGTGGGTGTTTTTGAGCAGTATTTTATCTTTTGGAATTACCTGACTAAAAAGCTCTTAGAAGTTGCATCAGCCACTATGGGTCTTGGAATGAGCTAGTATCAGCACTTCAGCAGGCTTCAGTCTCAACAACAGCAAAGCCCTCCAGGTAGTTGCAGTTCAATGAAGCACCAGGTTTTTTGAAATCTGAACTGCTGAAATTAGCATAATTAAGTCATGTACTACCAGACATACCAGTTTAGAACCAAATATGCAAATCATGTTTAGCTCCCACCTATAACACACTAATTGTACAGTGCTCATGTTAACTTCAGTCTGCTCTAACACTGGCAATAGCTGCACACCCTCTACACTAAAGGACACTTGCAGGACTAGCATTACCTAAAACTAGTTTGGTCCCTGCCCTTAAGTCAAGCATTTGAAGCTTTTACAAAATAGCCTAGAGCTAGTTTACAGCAAGCTCTTTAAGTCAGAAAGCAGTTCACAACAACAGGCAGAGTTTACAAAATTTTATTGGTTCCAATCGGTGTATGAGGCAAATGTTGCCATTGCAAAGTCTTGGCTTTCTAATGCTGTTCTTGCAAGTGTAAGCCATTATTCTGGAATCTTCCACCTATTAAGTACAGCATAAGAACTGTGATAAGGCACCAAACCAGCACAAGAAGCTGACTGGAACAGCTCAGACCTTAGATTTTCATCTCTGTTCAGTGAGAGAGTTCAAGCTAAGGTTGTAATCATCATTTGTTCCAGCAACTAAGTTTTATTACTACAGTTACACTCACCTTTCTCATGTTAGTTTCAAAGTTGCCTCCTCACCTAAAGAAAGAAAACGCAGTTAACAAGCAGTGGCCCAACTATTAGAAGTTCCTCTCAGCAGTTGTGTAGCCTCAGAAAGAATGGAACGGAAGTGGTAATATCACAGTAACTCATCTGGCAGAATCAAGTTTCATCAGTGGCTACAAGAATTCCCTAAATTTAAGGAAGAATTCGCTGTGTGATCTTACCCAGTGAGGCAGCAGACAACAGTTCTTTCCTAAGGAAGAGAGAAAATGGTTTCAGAATAAGGTATCACTATATGCAACTTTACATACAAATTAATCTTAACCCATAACAAGGCTGCATTTTGGCCAACTGACAACTTCAACATGTAACATTCAAATAAAATATAAAAACTTAAATCTTAAATTGGCCATACAGAACATCAGAAGAACCACAAAAAAAGGTTGGCTATACTTATGATACTGCCCCTCCCCAGACAGAGATTCTGTTGGAATGAGTTATGATACCTAAAATACGAGTGCCATAAAGGACAGGTTTTTGAGATGAGCTTAAATAGGTAACTTACTGTAGGTGAGAATGGGTCTAGTGGAGAAGTACAGTCTACAACTTCAACTTGAACCGGAATGTGTACACTTAACAAAACCACAACTGCCACTACTCAAGTGATTTTTGCCAACTACAGGATATCACATTGTGTTTTTTTCTTTAAATTCAGGAGTGCTACAGTGTTACACTGTCAGTTCATAAAACAGCCAGATGCATCAGGTAAGAGTTAGGATAGGAGTTGTATGGTTGCCACTGTACAGCACTCTGCTGTATTATCAACATTTTACATGTTTAAGCAGTTTCCACCAATTCATTTTTTACTATTTCTATTGTGTGAATACAAAAGAATAAAAAGTTTTAGTCATGGAGGCCAGTTTGTATGAACAAGAGATGTGAACTCTACATTAAGTTTGCCAGTGACTATAGTTTAGGAATTGTCAGGATACCAAAGCTGCCAGAAAAACTCCTATAGAAGTTCATTCTTGCTCCATGCACATCATTTATATTCCCACAATAGCTGGGAGTGGAAGACTCACAATAAAAGCAGCATAACTGATTATGTACTGATGTTATGTACCTAACATAATGGAAATATTCCAGAAATTACTGGACCACCATGATCAATAAAATGTTCTATTTTACACTTACCTCAAAGAAGCAAAATCTTGGTTCTCACATACTCCTTCCTTCTCAGCTTCACTCTGTAACAAGTGCATTTTTATTAGCACTCTACTTGGCAATGCTTCAAGAGTTAGTCTGAATGTGCGTACTGTTTCAGATCAAGACTCCTCCTCAGTATTTTTCAGAGAGATTCCCATTGCTTAGAATTAATCATCACAAACAGTACATGCTTATAGTAGCTTAACATCCCCATCTCCACTCCCATCACGTAAAACCTCTCATATTGCTTTTGAGACAAGGAATTTACCAGATTACTCCAACTATAAGATCAGTACTACTGTCTGCCAAAGCCCACTGCATACATTAAACAGCAAATAGGCATATTATTTTTAATCAGCAGAAGAGTCATTGACGCAAGCTCTGCATTGCTGGGTAAAGGCATGTTCTTTCTGATCAGCTAGGAAGTCAAGTAGTGCAGAACACTCACACTTCAATTGGCCTACACTATTTATTTCCAGGTCAGGAAAGCAGTTAATATTTCAGTACAAAATGTATCTTATGGCAATTGAGAAGCAAGCAGCTTACCAAACATCTGTCACAGAGTATCTGGCACTTCTTCCACTCTCAGAACTACAAGAAACACACCAGAAAATAGAAGTTTCAGTGCAATGCTAATGTTACATTACAACCATAAGACTTTCACAAGCTTCTATTCTTGTTGCAATCATCACCACCTCTTCCTGCTGCCTTTGGTGGTTCCTCACACAGGTTGAGGCTACTTACTGATGCTCACAAATGCCAGACTAGCATCTGCCATTTATCTGATGGCAGCCAGAAGCACTCATGTTACACCAACAGCACCCCAGAAAAAAGCCAGGTAAGCTATCTCAGAGCATTCTGCTCTAGAAGAGATCCTAAATTATAGTTCACATCCGTGGCATTTTATACCACCTGCACATCAACACCCTCCCCCCAAGCTTCAAAGGTTTTCCTCCTAATCTACTGCCACATAATTCCCTCCCACTTCAAATTATTAGTACTATTGCCACCATTTGTATGGCTCCTGTCAGTTACAGGGTCTTTCAGTGAAGAGAAGTCTACATTAGTAGTTTCAGGTCAGACATTTGACAACATCATTACAACCCTGTAAGACATGCCATGCCTGTCTGCACAATTACATATTATTTCAAGAGTTCTCAAATAATTTGAGTCTTCCACATGAGATTCAGTGCCCAGCACCTTGGTAAATCAAGTCTGCTGGCTGCTAATAACTTGTGAAAATCCTTTAAGGAGCCCATGTAAACAGGCACTAAAAGATGGCACTACAATTAGAGGCCAGCACCTAGCTACTTCCCACGCCACAGCACAGCTATGAGCAGTAATACAGCAACTTACTTTTGCCTGGATCACTACGAGCTGGTACCACCTCACAGCTCTACCACAACAGCACTAGAAAAAACAAACACAATCAGAACAGCACATAAACAGACACAAGAATGAAATCCAGCCCGATGCCTGAAGTCAGATAGAGCTAATTGCAGACCTCCACAATTGAAGTCAGTGTGTTTGCATTTCATCATACAGGCAACTTATACTGTCAGTCTGTGGACTATCTGCTTTAGGAAGAAGGCAAATAGCACAATCAGAGCCAACTTCAGGAGCTCACAGATGCACTAAGTTTAGCAAAACCAGTCGGCCAAGTCTGGGTCTTATCCAGCAGTTCTTCCCTTAAGCATCCTCCTGGTTTGGCTGAAATGCAAGCAGCCAACGCCACCCCCTTTTCCCACACCAGCCAAAGACTTCATTTCACACACATTCTAGGCTTTCTATCCTAATAAACTTGCAAAGTTAAAACAAGTACTTACATCATGACAAGAAACAATTTGGGAGTCTGCAAAAGAAAAGTCACTGTTAGTTGTGGTCCAGAAGGAAGTTTTAGCATAAGAACAGCAGTTCCAAAGGCTGTATCAGTGTTCAGTTTATCCTCATTGGGATCAGAGACCTGATTCAACATCACG
Organism: Oxyura jamaicensis; assembly: GCF_011077185.1. Classification (NCBI taxonomy): domain Eukaryota; kingdom Metazoa; phylum Chordata; class Aves; order Anseriformes; family Anatidae; genus Oxyura; species Oxyura jamaicensis. The sequence continues at coordinate 12,680,971 of NC_048900.1, read as the reverse complement.
TACAGCACACTGCAACACTCCCACACCCTTCCACAAGGGGACCCAAACCAACTTCCCGGCTCTCAACATGAGACATCACTGCTGAGGCTGCAGAAAGCACCACACCTCCGAATTGGGAATAGACCTGTAAATATTCAGGCTGGTCTAACCAGGAAAAGCATTTTGGATACTAAACTCATGGTACTGCTATATTTATGTTTAGGAAATTACATTTATTTACAGAAATGTTCCAGGGAATTGTAACCCTCTGAAATATTAACTTCATTCTTCCATTGTGAAGCATAAGGCACACTTAGGGCAGTTTTATCTTTGCTTCACATTTTCCAGTAACAGAATGGATTTGCAGACTCATCTATAAACGCAAGTTCCCAGGTTCAAATGCAGCCTGGTAGCTGACCTATTATTTCACAAGTGCAGCACAGCCAAATGTAGCATCCAACTAAAATATCTACAATTACCTTCAGTTAGAGAAGTCTTGTTTTTGCCAACATCACTGACAGGTGAAAGCTTCTCACATCAGGCACAGGCATCCTGCCGCTGTCCAGGGCACACTGCAAAGTAACACTTACAGGACTTAAGAGCATGAACACCAGATGAACCAAGAGGTTTCATTACCAAACTGCTTAGCAAGCCCTATTCATCCTACTACATTTTAAACATTTGTCCCCTTTCCTCATCTTTTGAGATTGAGGAAATGCAACAAAGGGTATTATTTCACCATAACCTTTCCATTTCAGTTGTCTGTCAAACTTATCCTAAGGTACAGGAGGCTGCATCAGATAGGAGCGAAAGACTGAACAAGTGATCACCACTGATCATCTGCTGAACTATGTTGTCATCATACGCAGCCTTTTCATGGACAGAAAGCTAGTTTTCACAGATGCAGGCAATGTATTTACCTTGCATAGCTTGTAGCAGCTTCTCCCAGTGCCTGCAAGAAGAGAAAAAACAGATTCCCTCAGCTTTCTTGGCCAAGTCTAGGATTTCCAAGCAATGTACCACAGCAGCAAGATACATCAGATAGGAGCGAAAGACAAAACTGTGTTCATCAAGAGAAACTCTGCTGAACTATGTTATCATCAGTGTATCTGCTTTGGATTAATACTATCAAGGAATCTCCTGTGGTAGCTTTGAAAAACTGAATTCCCCAAATAAAAATTTTAAAGAAATATTCAGGAGTCTTTTGAATACTACAAAGCATCGATTATGTCTGTGCATTAGTAGAAATTAATCCCTGAACATTTATCTTCCATTTTACACACCCCACTGCCATGTGGCAGCAGACTCCATAAAGTTCCTTACCAGGTGATGTTTTTTCTCTAAGTGCACGATTCAAGTCCTGAAAGGAAAAAAAAGCTTATGAGAAGTTTATCTAAAGTCTAAACAAAGTGAATTCTAAGCTGTTGTGCCTCAGATAGAAATCATGGTGGTATGAGCTCTCATCATTGTCTTGGTCAAGAGTAGCAAACTATTATCGAGTCATCATTGTGGCACAAGAGGGAAAGCTTAGCATAGGGAATACAGTTTGCCTGCTTGTCATTCAAATAAGTGTGCTCTAGACAAACAGCAAGTCCTCAAACACTTATGTTCAATTTTTCAGACTTATTTTTACCTTGTGAAGTAGCATCAAGTCTTCATATTGAGCAGCAGATCTGGAGGAAAAAGGATAGTTTGAGATGTGTATGGAACTAGGTGCAGTATCTCTGACAGTGACACTGATAACAGAAAAAAGCCTCAGTGCAGAGTTTTCAGAAATTACTTCTGTCCACTACTCTAGTAACTGAAAACATCACAGGCTCTCCAATTTAGTTATCAATCCTGATAGCTACAGGCACTTTTCTCCAGTCTGTTGCTGCATGTGATGAAATAGCAGTAACAAAAGAAATAAAGGTATCCAGTGTACTCCTGTAGTCTGATCAGAGGCTGCAATATTGTTTTTGAACAGAAGCCTCACATCCACCCCTCAGTACAAAGAGCACACAACTCTTCCCAGTAGAAGGAAAAAACTGCTCCAAGAGACATCACAGTCAACTACTGACTGCATTACAAACATTGGCCCTGCAATGTTCTGAGACACAGGAGTACCCCAGGCTAGTTGCTGCAAGTACACCTACACAACAGTTAGTTTCCCAAATTAAAATCTGCATTTCAGAAGCTGTACTTACCTTTTGTGAAGCCACCGAATAGACAGGAGTGTACTTGATGCATCTTACACTGAAATCAAAAAAACAGGCATTAGTTTTTCTTAGGGGACCGAAGTCATCGTAGTCACCCATTCCCTTGAAAATATTTCAGTAAAATTCAAAGCAAAGCCCTGAGCTTTACAGTAAAAGCCTTCCCTGATACAACAGAGACAAGTCCGTAAAAGTAATACCTAATTCCATTTTTTTTCGATCTGAGCAAAATCACAGAATCACATTTTCTTCAACTTTTAACCTTTTCTCCAGCCCCAACTACAGTGCACACGCGGCCAGCCCTGTGGCCACGAGCTGCCCTGGGTGCCTCAGCCCCAGCGCCCCGCTCCGTGCCCAGCTCAGCTATGTTGGCATTCATCATTCCCTCAGATGTCCCTACCAACACAGTTCTCATCACGCGCAGGCACGCGGAAGGCTGAAGGCCCGGCCCCTCAGAGCGCACCCCGAGGCCTAGGCCGCGGCCCGGGCCCCGCGGCCCCAATCCGCCTCCATCCTCCTCCTCCAGCGCCCGCCGCTGATCCACCGCGCCCCGCTGCGCCTCCACACCGCCCGCCGGTGCCGCCAGAGGGGCGGCGGGGGGCACAACGCACCGTGCCGCGGGGCCGCGCCGAGAACGCCGCGCACCGAAGAATCCGCTCCGCTACCGCGCCTCACCTCGAAAGGCCGCCCGCCTCCCGCGCGCCCCTTATAAAGCCGCGCGGCGCTGACGTCATCGCGCCGAGCCCCTCCCCCTGAGCGGGGCGGGGTGGGAGGGGGATTTTCTTCCGGGCGGGGGGGGGAGGCGAAGAGGGGGGGGGAGGTTTACGCTTCCGGGCCCGCGCCGGGGCCCGTCCCCACCCCGGGGGGGTGGGCCGGGGCCCCCCGGGGCGGGGGGGGGCGGGAGGGGGGTGCCGAGCTCCGCGGGGCCGCCCTGAGGGGAGCGGGCGCAGGGCCCGGCCCCAGCGCCCGGGGCTCCCCTGGGAGCGGCAGGCTCCCGGCTGAGGCCGCCTACGGCCGCCGTCAGCGCCCCGCAGCCGAGGTGTCTGTCGGCGTTTCCCTCCCTGCGTGCCCCAGCCCGGCTCCCCGGGAGCCGCCGTCCCGCTGGGGCTCGGTTCGTGCCCCTGGGTGAGGGGAGCGCTTCGGGTGCCGTCGCTCCGGGGGCCGGGGTCGGGGAGGTCAGGGCAGCGCGGCCCCGGTCCCGCGGAGGTTCCGTGGTGCCGGGCGGGCTCCAGGCTCGGGGCGCCCCGGGGCTGTGCGCGGGGCGGGGCCGGGGCCGGCAGCCCGCAGCCGGTCACCGGGGGCTGCGCCGCCGCCTTCCTCCTCGCCCCCCGGCTGTGCAGGCGGCGGGGAAGGGCGGGCGTGACAAAACTCGGTGTTTCTGTGCGGTTTGAGGGGGGACGTGGCGGCGGGGGGGGGGGGGGGGGCCCCCCCCCACGCCGCCGGCGCGCCCAGCAGAGCGGGGAACGGCAGCGCTCGGCGTCGCGGGCCCTGCCTCGGAGAGCCCCGCGCCCCGGCGCTACGTCGCTTCTGTCTCTCCGTTTTGTTTTGTTTTGTTTTTTTATTCCTCCTAAAGGGGAAGGGGGCAAAAAGCTGTCAGACGTTACCGCCTCAGAAGAAAAGCAGAGAACAAAGCCAGCGACCCTGCTTCCTCCCGGTGCATGCTGCCGGTAACGTGACAGGTACGGACGGCATCACACCGAGCGCGGCTGAGGCGCTGCCCTTAGCCTCGTAGCCGTGTGTTGGCGCGGACCTGCACGCCGCAGCTGCTTCCTTGCCTTTCGTGGGTTTTGTCGCTTCCTCCCAAAGACGGGGCGAGGGGAGAAGAAGCCTTCAGATGGGGCATTGTTAAGCTGCGCCTTGGGAAGTTTCATGCAGCTCTGATCTCACCCGCCCCGCAGACGGGCAGCCGTCCCCTCATTTAGCAATCCCTGTGCGCGACCTCAGGAGATTGACAGGCTGTTCTGCAGCTTCAGGTTTAGTAACATATTTTGCCAAGTTTGCACAAAGTCCGTTCTGGCATACGAACATGCACTATCCTGCAGCGCTCGTAGCTGAAAAGGAAAAAATGTGCCGAAGCTCTAGGCCCCTGTCCTCCCAAGGCACATGTGCCTAAGCTGAAGCGTGTGCTAGTCCTCTTATTCTGAGATTTCTCAGAGTAGGCACTGTCAGCTTCGGTATTCCTGGACTGCCCGAAATTGTTTAGATATCTGCAGCACTCTGCCTAATCAACACTTCAGATGCCATCCAACTGGGAAGCAGCTCGTGCCACGAGAGGTCTTTAATGAAGGTATTTATTTTCCCTTTTTTTTTTTTTTTTTCTGGTGTGTGTGTGGGGGGGTGAGTTTTGGACGTCTAATTTTGGACCATTCTGAATTTTTACCATATATGGTCAGGACTTCTTTTCAAACTTTGCCAAAATGAAATGTGATGATTATAAAAAAGGAAAAAAAAAAAGGAATTATGGAAAGGAAACTAGGAGAACTGGTGTGCTAATCCGCATTGTTCATCAGGCATATTCTGCTGTGTGCAGTACCTCAGACTACACAAACGTTGGCTTCTTTTCTCGTGGAGTCGTTTGAGCCCGCTGGATGGTTGGAGTTGCATACTGCTCTTTTGCTTTCCCTGGCCTGGTGTCTGTTTTCTGCCCTGTGTCGGAAGTGCCCCAAATGATGAATATCTTGGTTTTAATGACGTGATTAAGAGGCCTTGAGTTCGAACATGTGCTGGTCAGCTTTTGAGAAGTCTCTGCAGAGGATTTAGGCCCCTGTCTCTCCTTCACGATTCGTGCTCTGTAAAGGACAATCTTATAACAATATTTCTTTCCACTTTCAAAATGCTTAGAAGGTACAAGTGCTAAGTATTTTAATCCCTTATGCAATCATTGCCTATTTTTAGAACCTGAACCATTTTCAGTGTTCTTTGTACAATGCAAATGCGCTTTTATTGAGGCTTGCAGAATGAACTGTTTAGAGCACTTAAGCCACAGGGAACAGGGATCCGTCAGGGACTGTTTTAACATAATGTTTGTAAAAGGCAACGTACAGAACGTAAGGATCAGAGAGCTGCTGCGAGCCACTTGTAAATTAAGCGCTGAAAGCTCTCTAAAAATCTTGATATTTCAAACTGAATAAATGTAGATGAAGGAGGCTCTAAATGCAGAGGACAGAGCAGCTTTGATAATGACGGCTTGTTTGTTTTTTTTTCTTTCTCAATTGGGTTGTACACCTGCAAGCGGGACAGCCATGGAGAAGAGCGGGAACATCCAGCTGGAGATTCCTGACTTCAGTAACTCTGTCCTGAGCCACCTGAACCAGCTGCGCATGCAGGGCCGTCTGTGTGACATCGTGGTCAATGTGCAGGGGCAAGCTTTCCGCGCTCACAAGGTGGTGCTGGCTGCCAGCTCGCCCTACTTCCGTGACCATATGTCCTTGAACGAAATGAGCACAGTTTCCATTTCTGTCATCAAGAACCCGTCTGTATTTGAGCAGCTCCTTTCCTTTTGTTACACCGGTAGGATATGCCTGCAGCTGGCTGACATCATCAGTTACCTAACGGCCGCCAGTTTCTTGCAGATGCAGCACATCATAGACAAATGCACGCAGATTCTCGAGGGAATTCATTTCAAAATTAACGTGGCAGAGGTGGAAGCGGAGTTGAGCCAGACCAGGACAAAGCATCAGGAGAGACCCCCGGAGTCTCACCGGGTGACGCCAAATCTCAACCGTTCCCTGAGCCCTCGTCACAACGCCCCGAAAGGGAGCCGCCTGGGCCAGGTTAGCACAGTGCTGGACATCCGGGAGCTCAGCCCGCCGGAGGAGTCCACCAGCCCCCAGATCATCGAACAGAGCTCGGACGTGGAAAGCAGGGAACCCATCCTGCGGATCAACAGAGCGGGACAGTGGTATGTTGAGACGGGAATGGGAGACCGCGGCGGACGGAGCGACGACGACGTCCGGGTGCTGGGAGGAGTGCGCATTAAAACGGAGAACCTGGAGGAGTGGCTAGGGGCAGAGAATCAGCCGTCAGGAGAAGACGGGAGCAGTGCTGAGGAGGTCACAGCGATGGTGATCGACACCACGGGCCACGGATCAATGAGCCAAGAGACTTACGCGTTAGGGTCCTCAGGGGCCAAAGTAGTCAGGCCGACCAGCAGTGAGATTGACAGGTGAGTTCTCTTCAGCTTATGTCCTGACCTTGGCTGTAAGAGGAGATTGAGCAAGATTTTCACTTGGCTGGGTTGGTGCTCTTGAACGTTTCCCCCTGATATTTCACGTGTCCTTCTTAAGACTAAGCACTGAAGGATTGTTTTCCTCACGTTACAGAGTGTATCTGGTTTGGGTCATCATGTTTTGGCCAGACAGCCATCAGCCCAGGATCTCCAGGTGTAGGCTAGCTTGGGAACTTGATCATCAGTGCTCACAGATGTATAGATTGGAATCTCTGCCTCTCAGCGTTTCAGCTGACGTGGTTTTTTTGTCTAAAAAAGAAGTTGCTGTGCAGCCTCAGTAGATGCCATGCTCAGCATTGGAATTAACGAGGTTGTATACAATACATTACGCAAAGTACCATTGTAATGATGCCTTCTGGCCTGAAAATCTGGGAGCTGTTCTGTTCTAGGAACAAGCTGGCCACCAGCTGTAGGTCAAGAGGAAGCCTTCTTCCTGGTGGTCCAGGATAGCAGTGGGTCCTGGGGTTGCATCTGCTGAAGCAGTTGAGGTGGGGAGCCCGTTGGCCGCTGCTGTTGTTTGGATTTATATGAAACAGCAAAAAGCCTATTTGGGAATAGGGGGTGAAATATTCTGTGTTTTGTTTCTCCGTCCATTTGCCTCCCCGGTACTGCAGCATTTGTTTTCTTGTCCTTAGCTCAGACCAAAGAATGGATCTGATAAAGAGCGGATCTTGTGTGTCTGGAAGGGCTTGCATCTGGGGCGGGGGTTCCCTTCACACTCTTTCTCTCCTAGCTCAGTCCCTCTGGTCCTATGGGGGAACAGCTTCCCGGAAACAGTGGATATTCCATCACTTACTGTTTAATAAATCAGTCCCTGGGAGTTACGTTGAGCTGGCCCTTGGGAGAGCAAGCCTTTCCTAGCCTCTTGACTCTTCTCCATGGGTCAGCTGGCCCCGAGCATCTCTTTTTTACACTGCACTCAATATCCACTGTTTCCTACTTGGAGTCCCTGGCATCACTTTTGTGATGTGCCTTAGTTTCACACTCACAAGGGGGATGAGCACGAGGCTGGTACGTGAGAGGTGCCCTTAGAGAACCAGTTTCTCCTCCTGTTGGAGAGTTCCTGAGTCACTGGGCCCATATCAATTTACTTGCTTGCAATAGGAACCGAAAAGCTCTCTGTGACTGAACTGGAAGCCAAATGACTCAGTTTTATTTTTCAGATGTTAAGACTGAAACCACAGACCAGTATGACTTGGTTTTTCCTTTATACTTGCGCTGTTCCGCCTCCTGTGTGTTAGCTGGTGAGGATGAAGAGATGCTATACAGGTGCCTCTATTGCTCACCCGTTGTTCTACACACCATAGTGACCTGATGCCCATTAAAAACTCCGTTTACACTCTTCCCCCACCCCACAGATTTAGCCCTTCTGGCAGCATGGTTGCTGTGACTGAGCGGTACAGATCAAAAAGCGAGTCTCCCGGGCGGATGGATGAGCCCAAGCAGCCCAGTTCCCAGGTAGGCAGTTCCAGAAGTTTGCAAGTAAACATTGGCGTTGAAGGTTAAGGGGACTACGTTGTGGTGTAGTATGTAATCTTTTATATTTGCAAGCAATGCTGTTCGTGAAACAAGGACCATTTACTAGTGCCAAGGGTTTGGTTGCCCACCCTCAGAACGCATGCCGTCAGTGTAGGATGTACAACTGATTCTGTCTGTTGGTTGGGATTTTGTCCAGATACCTGGAAAACATGAGGAGTCTCTCTTGTTGTCTGAGGGCGTAAATGTCAACCCTCATTCTGGGCAGGCCACCAACTCCCAAGGAGAAACCCTGTTCACCTGGATCTGTGCTAAAACACTGACAGCAAGTGCCCGAGCTGAAGGAAGAGGCGTTAGCTGGCTTCTGTAGAAGGCTGAGGGGTGACAACATCCAAACCTTTTCCTACTGGTGCCAAAACCATTCCAAAAAGTCCTGCAAGTCCTACACCAGTAAAGCTTTTGGGTGGAGTGTCGGAGGACTGGGGGTTTGTACAGAGGTCTCTTGTTGTCCCTTGTCTAATTCTTCTGTTGCATACAGCCAGTGTTGCAGTGACACTAGTGCAAGGACATCACCCAGCACCCTGTGGAACGACATCTCGTGTTCCTGACACATAAGTAACGTGTTAGTTTGTAATCAAATGACTTCGCTGGAAGCATGTGAGGAGTTACCAGGCTGCTTTGACCTTGAGTAAGACTGAGTGAAGTGAGGAATAAAAACCAGGATTTCTGTCTGCTAGCTTCCTGATGCCCTTCAATAAAACGATACCTTTTTGCTCTTATTTTGCCGAAGGCCTGTTTTGGGTCCTCAGAATATGTCTAGAAAATTTCAGGTCAAACTAACCCTCCAGGGCTAATGCAACAGAAAGCAATTTTAGCCCTAAGTATGGAAAAGATGCTGTTACTTCTCTGTAGTGAGACAGCCTCAATCTTAGAACCGTGGGCTTCAACACACGCAGGAAAGTGCTGTCACCTTTCACACTTATGCTGTTCCCACGTCGATGTTATAAACAGCCTGCCTGCAATCCCTGCCCGGTGGCAGCATGCGAGGGAGGCATCACAGCTGTGTGCATCTCCTTTAGTTCTGAGCAGCTTGCCACTGCTTGTACAGCTGCACTCGGCGGCGCCTGGCACGGTGACACCACTCCTTGTGTGTGCCCAGCCCCAGCTGTTGGAGGAGAGGCTGTTGTGCGTTCACACCGGTTGCTCCTCCGTGCTTGGCATCATCAGGAAATGGCGTGAGGCTTGGAGTACAAACATGCAGGCATTCAGGGGGCAGTCTAGATGTGCTGCCTCTGGGTACAGCAGCTCCAAAAAGCAGTGCCTGCGGCTGTCCTCGAGCCGTGTGGCTGAGGGATGCCCGTGGCTCTTTGGCTTGCTGGCTTTAGCAGGCAGTGAGGAGCCTGCTGGTCCTTGCCGTGCATCTTGGAGCCGGTTGCAGCTCGCTCTGCTCAGCCTCTCCCCTGCAATGTCGCGGGGGTGGATGGATTGCGTAAGCCTTTAGTCAAACGTGAGCCATTATAAAATGAAGCCTGAGCGACACCTGAACAAATACCCACGTGAAATGACACCCGGAGAGTTTCAGATGTGAGCTGGAGTTTATTCCACCTTCATTTTACTGTCAGCTTACTAATTGGCTTTTTTCTAACATTTAGTAAGTGTAGCAGAATACAGTATGCAGTATTTTAGTCAAACTGGTCCAAGGTTTTTTGGGGAAAAAAAACGGAGTAGCATGTATCGACACATTTGACCCACAGCTCAATCAGTGGCTAACTGCCCTCCTGACAAAGGCTGGATTTTCTTCCCCAGACCTAGTGAATGGCTTGGCAGAAGGGGCCGCTAGCAGAGGTTTCTAATTGATTGCTCATTTGTCTCCAGCCCCAAGGCTCCAGTTAAGCACTTAAATGTGTGCTTGAGGTTGCAGACATTAGTGCTGTTGATTTCTAGGTTTGGCACATGCTCCAGTGCTTGACTGGACTGGGGCCTGGAGGAAGAAACAGCAGATCTTCTTTTCTGCATATTTTTTCTTTTTAAGCTGCTTTTTTTGTTTTTTTTTGTTTTGTTTTGTTTTTAATCTGTTTTTTCCTTCGCAGGGGGAAGAATCAGCCATGATTGGAGTGAGTGGTTACGTGGAGTATCTCCGGGAGCAGGAAGTTTCAGAGCGCTGGTTCCGGTACAACCCACGGCTCACCTGCATTTACTGCGCCAAATCCTTCAACCAGAAAGGCAGCCTGGACCGGCACATGCGGCTCCACATGGGCATCACGCCTTTTGTCTGCCGCATGTGTGGGAAGAAGTACACCCGCAAGGATCAGCTGGAGTATCACATCCGCAAGCACACGGGCAACAAGCCCTTTCACTGCCACGTCTGTGGCAAAAGCTTCCCTTTCCAGGCCATCCTCAACCAGCACTTTCGCAAGAACCACCCTGGCTGCGTGCCTCTGGAGGGGCCTCACAGCATTTCCCCCGAGACCACTGTCACGTCTCGGGGGCAGGCGGAGGAAGAGTCTCCCCCGCAGGAGGAAGCTGTTGCCGTGGGGGAGACGGCACAGGGATCTGTGTCCACTACTGGGCCAGACTGAGATGCAGCGGCAGGGTCTGGGGAGGAAGGACCATCTTCCCGTTTTGGCTCTAGAGAGTCAGCACCAACCTGGCAGGCTGGTACTGTAATTAGTGCAATGCCACCATTGGACAGAAAGAAGCTCCCAAGATGTTGCCAAAATAGAAAAATCTTTCTCTCTCTCTCTTTCTCTCACAACCCCCCCACAAACATAGCGTTAAAGGTTTTTCTCCCTTATTCCTCATCTTCCTGGGGAAAAACAAGACAACTGTGTCAATCAACTTCTTATTCAGGGATCGACAGGATTTAAAATTTTTGTAATGTTCGATAGCGATCATCAGGACAAGCAGTCCTTTTTATTTCTCAAAAGATTGTGGCCCAGCTGCCACTTCCTGCCGGCGCAGAGCCAGCGAGCCTGGCTGCTCCTCGCTGCGTCTTCTGGCCCGCATCAGAGGGGCAAGCAGGGGCGAGGGGCAGTTGCCTTTCTCCCTTTCCCAGGTAGTTGCCACGTTAAAGAAAACAGACTGTCCTAGTGGAACCTGCCTTGCCTGACTATATTTATCCCTGTCTTATTTTTGGTGTGTCTCTTTTTACATTTTTACGTAAACTGTTATTTTAGGGCTTTTGGCTTGCCCGTTCCAGGCGTGTGGCCTCCTGCCCCTTGTTAAAAGCAGGCACGGCTACGAAGCAGTATTCTAGAGGTCAGCAAAATTTGAAGCGCTTACGCTACTGAAAGTGAAATTTAGCAGCTGTGAGGTTTGCATCACTCTAATGTGTGGGGAGAAGGTTTGGAGGGGTCTTTCGGAGAGGGTTGTCCTCTGCTGGTGCTGATCTGGAGAGTACGGAGCGCTCCGACGTCCTGACCGGTGCGCTGCCGTGCTTCAGGTGTGGCCAGGCGTTAGGAAGAGGTTTGTTTTCTGGCTGAACGGAGGAGTCAGAGGCTGGCTACCAAAGTCGTCCTTCACCCCAGCTCCCCCCTTGACACGCACTTGATCTTTTATAACAGCAATATGGTTTACTGAGATACTGTAATCCCAGCCAAGCAATCATGGGTGGTTGCTTTTGAACATGTTTCTACAAACTAGTTTGATAACTTTTTTATTGCTGAAATGAAAAAAGAAAACCCTACTTTATTTCCTCGTAATGGTTCAGGAAACTTAGTATCAGTGGTTCCTAGAGCAATCACAACTCTGTCCCGTTGCATGGACTTAAACTTTTGTATTCTAAGAAGCTCTGATGTTTAGAGCAAGTTTAGCAGACCTGGAGAGACATGCCTGTGTTGTGTATTGTAGGTGTTTGCACGTGCTTACGTGTTTCCTAAACGGAAAAGCATGGGACAGGTAGATAAGTGCAAATATCTTGACATCTTCTGAAGAAGTCTTTTTAAAAATATGCAATACTTTAAGAGTTTTCTTTGGTTCTGTTGCTGAGTTGTTCGTGATGGAAGGGGAAAATGCACGACAGGTTTTGCAGATCGGGTTTGGGAGAGGACATTTGGTTGAAGGGATTCTCTTTAGGATGTTTAATGTGTGTCTTAGGGAAGGATGAAGTTCTGATCCTGAGGATGATGGGAGGAACAATGAGACATTGAAAAAGAAACACATTCCAGCTTGCTTTCGCGAAGAAAGCTGGGCAAGCGGTTACAGCGTGGCCTTGGCAGGCAGGAGGCTTTCTGAGTGCAAACACAGCTTATCCTGCTGTCTGCCTGCACACTGGGCGCAGGGAATACTTCCTGGCCTCGCTTTCCCCACCTGCAAATTTGGACTCGTGATCATTTTCCTGCCCCTTTAGAGGCAAGAATTTGGAGAAGGGCGAAGTGGTCTTGCCCACCCTCCACTTTGAACAGGCGAAGGGTCTCGCTGTTCCTCCCGCGTCTCTCTCAAAAGGCAGACGTGGCTCTGATGCTGTGGTGTGTGGGGAGGGGAAGGGCTTGGTGCCAGGATCAAGTGCACCAGGGACGTGCTCCTAAGAGAGGAGCCTTGGCAGGTGTTTTGAGCAGGGCACCTGCCCAGCGCAAGTTCCTTGACCGTTTCAAACAGGAAAACTGATATCTCCCCTTCCATGTTCCTTCTGTCCCTTCTTCTTCCGCTCCTGTCAAGTGCATCGACACGCAGCGGATGATGTTCCGAGCAGCCAGCCAAGGGACCAGCCCCGTTCAGTTTCCTGTCAAAGGTCAATCAGTAAGGTTGCCAGAGAGTAGTCGCAGAAGATGAGAGGTAAGAGGGTGGCTAAGGTAGGTTTCGTTGCAATCGAGGTGTGGGGAGGAGCGGAGATATGCAGAGTATGCTGCTTTAGTCATAGCTTTTGAAGTTACCAAAAATCATTAAGAGAAAAAGTTAAAAACTTGGAAGTCCTATCCCGTTCACACTAGAGAGTGTCAAAAGTTACTTTTAGTTGCTTCAAAGATTTTTTAAGTGTTTTAAAATAGAACTTTTAAAAGAATACTACCAAACTATAAAAACATAAAATTATTTATATACATATATTATATATAAATATAGTGGGAAAGTTTCCCTGCTAAGCTTGCTGTGAAGAGAAGGGTGAAGGTGCAGTAACTGCTATACAAGCAACATTTTTCAGAAACAGATGGCAACTGATCCATCAAAGCTTAGTGATGAAGGGCTGACATAAAATGGTGAATGCCTTATTTGTATGGCATAGCTGTGAGTTTCTTGAGCAGGTTTTTGCTTTCGTTTTACTGTATTGATACTGTGAATGGAGGAGCATCCTAGCAGCCCGGGGTGAGATCGGTGCATCCTGTTTGGCTGATTTGCTACTTTTAATTGGCCTGGTGAAAGTCGTGAAATTGTTCCTTCATATTGTTCTAGGCTAGCCTGAAAACAAAGCTTGTGAAAGGTTTTATTTTATTCTTTTTCTTTTCTTTTGTTTTTTTGGTGCAGAGGTTGCCACTGTACAAATGATCATTTCTGATTGCATGCAAAAGAGCCAATATTCTTGCCCAGGCCTCGTGGAGGTGAAGTTTATAAGCTTATAACTAGAGTCAGTATAAGGAATGGTAGTGGGAATCATTTTAATATTATTTCTGTACATTTAATGGACATGTATGTGTACGTATGTGTGGAAATCATGGCGTCTCTAATGCTTTTGTGAGCCGTGCTGAAAGCCGTCGAAGCCACCTGCGCGAGGAGAGGGAAGCAGCTCAGGAGGAGTTGTTTGTTCAACTTTTCTTTCAGCGATTGGCTTCCTCAGCGCAGATGTGGCTGTGACTGCAGGATCAGGGCTTGGAGGCTGTGTGCAGGATGGAAAGACCTCGTATGAGTTTCCCACCAGGCTGCTTGGGGTCGCTTCCCATAGCGGTGTGGTAGCATCTTTAGTTGCACCTCCATCGGCAGACCGTGGAGCTCTTGCAGCTCCACCGAAGCTGTGGAGAAACAGGTGCCGGCTTTCCGAGCACAAGTGCTTCTGCGATGGGTTGAGGCACGGCTTGGCATTTCCACGTCTAGCTTCAGCTTTTTTCCCTTTGCCAAAACTGTGATTTCAACTGTGATTCAAGGAGGATGTGAAGCGAACTGTCGTGTTTTAATACCTCTGTAACTTTACATTTCTGTCAGCTTCAGAGCTAGGGCTTGCTAACCCGTTTGTTTGCTCGCCTCAGGCAGCAGGGGGAACGTGCTCTGTTTCTGCAGCCTTCCTTACTGGAGGGGGAACACATTTCATAGGTCTTTGCAGTGGCAAGGAAACCTTCCCGACGTGAAGTGTTGCGGTTCTCCCCATGAGCCTGCAGAAAGCCCCAGTGCCAAGGCACAGCAGGGCAAAGCGCGTGGTGCTGCGCACGTTCCCTGCTGCTGCTGGGCTCCCTGCGAATAGCTGTGAAAATAACAGGAATTGTGTTAATACTGTGCTGCTGCTTCGGGGAAAAGCTAACAGTCTGCCTCTCGGGAGGATGACTGGCGTAGAGCTGGAAGAGAAAAAAGCAGAATGTCTTTCTGCTCTCCTGCAGCGGGAGCGTGTGAAACTGGCTGAGGCTACTTACTTCTTGCAGCAGCTAGAGAGGGGGGGGTTGTGAAATGTGAATTTCTAACGGGAGGCAGAGAACATGCTTGGCCACCTAATGCCAGCCGGGAACACCGGCCTGCGCAGAGCCGCAGCAGGCGAGGCAGAGCAGTCCCGTGGCATGGCCATGCTGCCCACCGCTGGCTTCCCGGAGCAGCTCCTCACCAGGCTGCTGCCGCCAGCTCGCGGCCCTTTGCCTCACCAGTGTCTCCTCTGAAATACTTCCAAGCTGTGATCTGGTTATCTGAGCTTGCCAAAGTTTGGGTGGCTGAAGGCAGGAAGAATAGAAAGCATGTAGTGTTTCTGCTGCTGTTTCAAACCTGGCCGAGGTGGGCAGGGGATGACCGTGGGCGCTGGACAGCCGCCGGGGGCTGGAATGGCGTTTGGAGCAAGCTGCGGCCTCGTGGGAAGGCACAGCAGGGCAGGCGTGGAGCCAGGATGTCAGCCCTCTTCCAATCGAGGCCAAAATACATCCATGAGACCGATCTCTCTGCTCAGCCTGCTCTTGCTTTGTGACAACTTGGTGACTTTGTTTGCCAGGGCAGTTAGTCCCACGCCTCTCTGCTGTGATGATTTCACTTAAAAGTAATAATTTAACGTAAAAGTTTGATGTGCAGTTCTTTAAATGATTCTAAGCAGTCTGGTCCTTGAGAACAGCCCTTCTTTGGGTGATGGAACCCATGTGGTGCGTTTGCAAGAGCAGAGCTGTAGCTTTTATTTGCTTCTGACTTCCTCTTCCCAGCAGAAGCCAGTGTATAAAGACAACTGAAAAGGTGCAGTTGATTCGGGTGGAAGGCAGCTTGCAAGAGAGACTGAGTCCTGCACCTTTAACACCAAGGGAAATTAGCACCCCTTAAACTAATTACTTAAACTTCTTAAAAACCTTCTGTTTGATAGGTGATGTGCCAGCGTCGCTGTGCTATTCAAGCATCCGAGTGTTCCTGCAGATAGGTGACACCAATGCTGTTTTTCCCAGAAACGTTTTGGGGATGGGACAGGTCAGGGGGCAGCGATTCAGGAAACTTCTGGTGTTTCTTCTAGGCTTGAGCTCCGAGTTTCTGCAGTCAGAAACCCGGAGCCTTTGGGTGGAGCTGACTGCCGCTGTTACACTTCTGTAAGGTTGGTGGTCCAGCGGTGAGCATTACCCACAGGGGCTGAGATCATGCGCACGGCTTTGACATCGTCAGCGGAAGGTCCTAAAGAGGAGCTAAATACCTTTATTTTAATCATTGTCACTCAAAGGATATTTTACTATAAAATGCATACATACATCCGTGTGTACATTTATATAGAGAGATATATTTGTAACCAAATAAAAGCTAGAACTATGCAAACACTACTGGCTGCTGCTTGAAACTAACGTCTACCAGAATATTTTGGAATCCTTTGGAGTAGGTTTGTTGCCTTTTATTTTTTTTCTTTTAAATAATAAAAAATGCAGCAGGGGCCAAAGTTTTGCTGCAGTTAGTCTCACTAGAAGCTTAGATCATTCTGAATCTGGAATCCACTCAAAAGTGGCTTAGAAAAGTATCTAAAGAGTCCTCCAAACTCTAAAATATATCCAGCTGCATTAGTATTATCACTGAAAGGCTTTCGTTTGCAAAACATAGGAAAATTCAGAGGCTGGGACTGGCAGAGATGGAACTGTGGTGTTGGGGATGGTAGGTAGAGAAGAGGTAGAGTCAATAATGCAGGTGTTTGAAGAGGAAGGCCTGGGAGCATTTTCCTTCTGGACATAGGACTGAGTTGGCTGCAAGGCATCTTCATTGTGAACATCTCCGTCCTTGGGATGGAGGCTGTGATCGAAGCAGGACTGGGCTGAGTTCTGGTCCCAGGAGAGGTACTGGAAATCTTCCCGCTGAGACTGATGGTGCCAGAGTTTAGCCTGCTGGGAGAAATTTCATGGGGTTTCTACCATTTCTTTGTGTCAGATCCAATCTTTGCTTTTAGATTTAACTAAAACATATCCATCTGTAATCTTCACTGATCCACTTGGCTTTTTGTTCTTAGGGACTGTAGAAAATTCAGGTTTCTTATAACATTATCCTCATCCCAACTGTGAACAAGTTACTACTGCTTCTTCTAATTTATTGTCTTTCTGTTCCTGAACGTCTGTGTCATCTGGCTGATTACCAGTGCCACCTTGCAGTGCTCCATTAGCTTTTATGCACAGGGAATTGTTGCAATGGATAAGTTGATTAAGCTAGTTGGAAGAGTAGAAGCCTTTGGAGAGCAGCTTTTGCTTCCTCTAGCTGTCCTTAGGGAGTGCACACACACATACCAGTATATACGTATATATGTATACATATATAAAGTATTTCGATATAAGCTCATTTAGCATTATTGTTTAATTTATATTTTAATCCAGTTATAAACCAAAGTATTACAGCTTGTGAAATGATGCTTCTTGGAAATAGGAGGAGCTGTTTTAGGTGGGAGTTCTGAACGATCGTTGTTGACAAAAATGCAGGTAAGATGGAAGAACTTGTTCTGTTGAACCCTAGAGACTGGAAACCTTGGGCGGATTTAAGCCTTGCTAGTAAGGTTTGGTTGTGGGGAGGCGGTGTGGGTGACCATCTGAAAAGCTGTCGTTTTTTTTCTCACGCAGTTTAACTTGGTGTTGGAGGAACTGCTGCGGGAGCAGTGCGGCCTGGCGGCTGGCAGAGACGAGGCACTTGAGCTGCCTTTGCTGGAGGTGGTTTGAATTCCTGCTTTGTGTCTCAGCAGCGCTTCTGCTGCTGGACTGCCCCCACAGAGCCTGAGCCGCCCCGCTGTGCCTGTTGGCCACAAAGCACGGCGCCTCTGCCCTGCCTGGTGGTTTGGGGTACTTTAGAGAAGAATAAGGACTTCCCTGCTGGAATGCCTCGAGGATTTCCCTGCAAGGGAACTTGAGGGGTGGGTCTGCTTTATGCTGTAAGGTGGATCTAAAGTGATCCTCTGCCTGACCCTCTCCTGGTCAGCGCAGGATTAGGGTGAATTTTTGTTACCGACAGGACAGACTGACGCGGTTCTGGCACTGGTTCTGCCTCTGTCCCCAGAGGCTTGCTGTTTCAAGCTGTGGTGTCTAACCGGGTTGGAGGTACGAGGTTTGCGTTGAGGTGGAGTAGAGCTGCCACTGGACCCAGTGCTCCAGGGCTTTGGCTCCTCTGTGCAGTCACAGGGATTAAAGCCAGCCCCGAGGGAGTTTTCAGGGCCTTCCGAAGGCTTCTGGACGTCTTTGACATACAGAGAAGTGGTTTTGTTAAACAAAATCAAGGCTTAAAGATTGCAGTGTTCTCCGTGGCACTTAAGTGTTCTGTAGGAAAACAAGCATGTTCTGGCGAGCCCAGAAGTAAAAAGGGAGAAGGTGGCACATCAGACCGTGGTCTGGCACAACTGGCAGCTGGAGAGAGGAGGCCACAAAAACAACTGCCAGTGTGTTTAGTCTCTAGCTTACTCTTTTAGAAAACAGGCACTTGTATTAGCGATGTCTCGAGGTGCAGGCATTTTGTAGTAACCCCTGAAGAGATGCATGTCCTGCTGTCAGCAATGGAAAGAGGAAATGGGTTCAAAAGTGAAATCTTACTATTTTTTTCCTCTATGGGGGTAATTGCCTTTCCGAGGAACTTACAAATGCTACATCTTGACCACAAAAAGTCTCCTGCAGGCTTAGCAGCAGCTGTGCTTCCTCTTCTGCTCAGCCTGCAAGCCGGAGGCTCTTTTTATAGCAAGCTTCCCTGCATCCCTCCTGTCGAGCAGTGTGATATCCACCCACCTTGTTGATTAAGTTCATTTAATACTCTCCAGCAGGATTAGCGCGTACTCGCAGCTCCTGGTGTACACGCAATACAATTTTTAGCTCCTGAGTTCAGATCTGGCAAATATAAAAAGCCTGTAAGCTAATCTATTTCTAATTGTAGTCACTGGGGACTGCGGGCTGAGTACAAGAGCCCTTCTGTGCTGCACCAGTGCCTAGCAAAGCGTCACGGCCTCTGCTTCGCTTGGGTTTTGTGAGGAAAGAAGTTCCATCAGGCTGAGGCATCCGTAACCCTCCTTGGGGCAGCAGAACACTGCTCTGCTCTGGTGGCAGGGAGGAGAGGTACCTGACACGGAGCTGTGGCTGCTAACTGGCAGAACAGAGCTATTGAGACAGTCGTCTGTATGTGAAACTTCTGCCACTTTTCTTTAAATAACTGTCAGTAATATGTATCTGTACATGCATAGCATTAGTTTTACAGAAAGGTCGCCCGTTTCACCGAAAATGCCCCAGACTGAACGTTGAGCAGCAGCAGTGTGCTGCACGGGGCGGCTCCTCGGTGCTTAGGGGGTCGCAGCAGGGGTGTGCCTGAGGCTAGGGCCAGGGCTTGTAATTCCCTTCCCTTGTAATTGCTCTGATGGCTTTGGGACACTGCCCACAGAGCTGCTTTTTGTTTTTAAAGCTTTAATTCCTGTCATGGAAATGCTGAAAAATCACAGGTCCCCTCCTCCCCGATTATTTTTAAGTTGTTTAGGTAAATCTTGATGTGGCGTGACGGCTTTCAGTTTGCGGTCTGCAAGCAACGTCTCCGTGAACTAGCCCAGAAAAGCCAGCCTGCTGCCAACAGATTCACATCTGCTGTTCAGGCACCTGCACTGGGACACTTCTAGGACTTGACAGACCATCGGTTCAGGTCGGGGGCTGTAGGATCTGATGCTCGTAGCGGGGCTTCCCTGCTGCTGAGGGACGAGAGCGGGGTGCTCTGCCGCAGCCTGGACCAGGTCACTGGATGCTGGTGCCTGCTTGCTGGGGCTGTGATGTGAGGGACGTGGGCTGGGTTTTCTCCTGAAGTTTGCCTTGTGACTTCCCACAGACCGCTGCCTTCAGCGGCAGGAGGTCAGCGTTAAGGATGTGCTGGGGGGATCTTAGCAGGGGGGTCGCATAACCAGAACCAGAAGTAGCGGGACGTGCCAAGTGCTTCTGCGAATGAAGAATAAAACCTGCTCTTGGCAGGGTGGTAGAGTAGACCTGGGGGTACTGGCCGTTAACATATGTTCAGGTACTTGTTTTTGCAGGGTGAGATGAGCCATTTCAGAAATCTGGGCAAGGAGCAGTGGTAGCATTTGAGCCCTGCCTTCTCGCTCCGGGTGGCCACCGAGACCCGCAGCAGGTATGTCCGTGCTGCTGCCGGGCTGGGAGGGGAGCCCCGGCACCCAGCCGGGAGCCTGGAGGTGTCACGCTGCGGGGGGGGGAGATGCAGCCCCGGTGCCAGAGGTGCCCCAGGTAAATGGGCACCTTTTGAGAGCAATACAGCGAAGTGCTCCCAAAAAGCAGGTGTAGCCGTGCCTGCCAGACTTGTGTTTGCGTGCTCTGCTGCCGGCACAGTTCCCCACGCAGTGTGCCCTGTGTGGCCGGCTGACCGTGAGCCTAGTGCCAGAGCAGGGGCACCGTGTTCCCTGCTCATCCTGCAGCTCTGGTGGTGTCAGCCCTGCTGAAACCTCCTTCCTAGGAAGAGGAGCGTGCTTCCCTGCAAGGAGCGGGGGAAGCTCCAGGTGCTGCTTGTCACCAAGGGGCTCGGGTGGGTGGCTTTCTCCTGTGCTAGAGGAAAGCTGGCTTGGCTGCAGGAAAAACACCCCACGTGCACGGGGTTTGGGGTCCTTCTCGCTAAGAAAGCAGCTACGGTGCTGCTGCTATTCCAGCAGCAGAACAATGAACAGAGTAATCAAGGAAAGTAGGTTGGCAAGGAGGGGAAGAAGGCACGTGTCCCCTGAAATACGAGGCGGGCTCATCTGCTCTCAGCACCGGCCGTGGCTGTTGCCACTGGAAGTCAGCAGCAGGTGTTGAGTGGAACGGGGGTAGGTGAAATGACAGCACAGCATCCCTGGGAAGAAGTGTGTGTAGATGTTGCGGGCAGGAAAACGTCTGTTTTGGAACCTGCCTGTGTGCGGGAGCGTGCGGGAAGCCTCGTGGTCTTGGAAGACAAGCGTGCAGAGATGCTCATGCCCAGTTCAGAAGCAATGGAGCTGAGCATCGTCAGTGTTCTCTGGTCTGGGATCTGCAGAGCTCTTCAAGGGATCCGAGAATGAAACCTAAGGAAATGAGCCAGGCTGTAGTGCAGGAAACTTTGCAGAGTTTGGAAACTCCCTTGGGAGAACCTCAAGGGTGGCAAGCGATGGTTGAAAAGAGGTAGCACCAGGCAGATTTCAAAGTGCTGTTTTCTGAATGTTATGCTTTCTAGCATGTGTTAAAGCTGTTGAAGAGTGAAGTTTGCTTTCATTTCAGTACTCTCTCCTTCATGTCATTCCTCCTACTTAAACTCCGCAGCCAAGGAGAGGGTGCAGAGAAGACAGAGCCAATCCTTCTCAGAGGTGTGTGGTGGAAGGAGGAGCAGCAGTAGGCAGAAGTTTGTACACAGGAAGTTCAGGTTAGGTATAATGAGAAACTTTTTTACCATGAACGTGGCCAAACATTGGAACAGGTTGTCCGAAGAGGCTGTGAGCTCTCCAGCCTTGGAGACGCTCAAGACCTGGCAGGTAAAATCCTGAGCAACCTGCTTGAAGCAAGCCCTGCTTCAAGGTGGGAGGCTTGGACCCAAAGGTCTGTCCCTCCCTCGGGTATTTGGGGCTTCTCTGTCACCCCACGGGGGTATAAGACACTGCCCCGCCACTTGCTGTGCTGCGTTATGTGAAGCGAGGGGTAGAGCCTTACCCCACCACTGCATTTCCAGTCTCACTGTTTTTTTTATTTTGTCAAGGATTAATCCATGACAGAGCATCTTGTCTACAAAGGTCTGTGGAGAAGTCCAGCTGCGCCCAAGCGTGAGTGCAGCCTCCTTTTTTTCATCAGACTAAGCCAAGCTATATATATATATTTTTTATAGAATTATCATATAAAAATGGGCAGCTTTAATGGGCTTCCCAGTTCCTATCAGTTAAGCTTTTGAAATGTATTCAGGTGTACTTTAAATACTGCTGTGTAAGTTCCTTGTTTAATCTGACATATTCTGAGTTATTATTTTTCTGCAGTTGTCTAAGGCAGTACTTTAAAAAAACAAGTGCATTATTTTTTTGCCAACTGTCAGTTACGTTAAGCCTCCAGCTTTACTTAGATTTTGTAAATGTGCTTAACCCTCCTCAGCTTTATGGTTAAATGTCTTCATTATTTTTATTATTAATTGCAGTGAACTTATTTATTTAAACCTTCCCATTATGTTTGCAGTCTGAACCAATACCATTCACTAAGGCCCACAAAAACTGTGAAACTCACTAGAAAGTAAAAATGAAGCTAAATTGGTTAATTTTACTACTGGTCTAAAAATACAGAAAGTAGCAGCATAAAAAAAAAATAAAAATTACTGAGTCTGGGGGAGGAATTCTGAAGCCTCAGATAAGAAACTTCGCTTGGAAACGAGCTACAACCTGATGATGTTCTTTCACTGGTTCCCCATTTGGTCAAGGTCAGAAGCTGTCTTGAGATCGAGAGGTTTTTCTGGGGTCTTTTTTTTTTTTATTGATGCGTTTAGGGCATTGGTTTGGTATGGATGCTCCCATGATGCTATTTTCTTAGACATCTTACACGTCTAAGGAAACCATGGATTACTGTGAAGCTTTTATTTAATATTTCATTGCATTACGTTGGTAACTGAGCAACCGTTGGCTTAACAGAGGCACGGGCTGGTGGGGAGAAGGAAGGTGCCCCGCCGTTGTTGAGGCAGGTAGCTGTGAGTTACACTAACACAATAGGGACAGTGCAATTCTCTGGATTACAGCTTCAAGGTTGGCTAGAGGCGTGAAACGCGCCTTGCATCACCCCTGCGGCTGTTCCCTGGCCTTGGGGTGCTTTGCTGGGTGCACCAAGGTGACCAACAGTCAAGGTGAAGCAGTCTCAAGTTTGCTCTGTAGAAATACAGGGACAGGGTTGCTGTCGGCACAGGCTGTCCCACCTGCGCGGTTAGAGGCTGAGGGCAAACATGATCTCTGACGAAGATTCAGGGACTCGTTTTGTACACGGTGCAGGTACTTTCCTAGAGGGTTTCCAAAGCCAGGGGCCTGCTGTTAGCTGAAGCAGCAGATCTGGATCACAGGATCCAGAGGGATCACATCTATTTGGGGATGGAGGGCAGAATTTGTCCTGCCCCCTGCCCATGATGAAAGCCCTTCAGCTCCCCTGAAGTTCTTGCCTGGGAAAAAGCCCTGTGCCAGGTTCCAGGGCTGTGTTGGCCCAGGGCAAGCGACTATGAGAAATATTTTGAAGTGCAAGGGGAGTGTTGTCACTCAAATAATGCATGTTTCTTTTGTGATCGTGTATATAATATTGCTGACAGGTAGGAGAAGACAGGCCAAGGACAGAGTAATCCTTGCTGGCAAAACAGGGACTGTGCTGAATAAGCTCTTTTAAAAGTTGAGTTAGGAAAAGAATAATATGCAGCTCTATGTTCTTGAGGTAATTTATTCCTCACCTTGGGCCCCATGCTTACGAGGAGGGCCAGTGAAGGACAAGGGCAGACTGTATCGGAGGCTAGCTGACAGAAATGAAAGCAAGCTATTCAAAATAGTGCTTTTGTCTGAAAAAGGGAAGGGAATGTATGTCGTTTTCCCCTAAGCCTCTGGTCTCTTAAACACTAGCTAAAGCTCTCGCGAGCTGTGCCCCAGTTGTTGCTGAAGGTGCTCTCTGCCCCCTTCTTTCCCCAGCCTCACCCCCCTTTCCTGTACAACACTGTGAATATGACACCAGTAGCTCTTTTTAACATTTCCATTAAACTTGCTCAGAGCATGAAATGCTGTCCTATGCTGTCACGTGGTGACACTGTAGATGAGCTGTGACTGAGAGCCCTGTTGAGCTGAACAATAACCCCCAAACAGGGACACCGATGACTTCGCACTTCCACGCGGAGCAGTGGAAGAGCAGAGCATTGTAACAGGAGTTAACAACCTAAGTGGCTTTATATAGCAATTTGCTAATCAAATTTGATTTTGTAACGAGCTAAACTGACAATCAATTTCTAAAATAGAAAAAGCCTCTTGGAGGGAATAGTCGAGTATGTCTTCAACAGAAAGATTTGACTGGGCTAACTTTTAATGAAGAGCACAGGATTTTTTTCCTTTTTGTTTTTGAGCAATCACTCCAGAAATTGAGTTGCGTTAAGCAGCGGAAGATTCACAGGACAGTAACTACCTCTCTCTCTCGGAGTGCTGAGGTTGCCATGCTACACACTATCAGCAAAGCTTTCACTTCAAACAGATTTGTTTTCCTTACCTCCACGTTTCAGAACCGCAGGTCTGCTCTGTAAAGTGACTCTATGAAAATGGCACCTGGCAGGAGCGGGGAGAGCCTTTCAGGTGCCATCGTCCCCCTGACGCCGGTTCCTCGCCACGCGACCCCTGGGGATGAGCTTCGGGGCTGTGAGCGGGCAGGGTGCGTGCGCTCCTCCTGCGTTCCTCCGTGCTCTGCGTCAGCAAACCGGCCTGGGGCCGCGGGCTGAACTGCTAACTAGGAACCGAGCTGGCAGTGCCGAGGGGGAGAGGAGCATCCCTCTCCCTTCCGCCTCCAAGGGAGCAGGCAGCAGTGAAAAGCAATAAACTTAAATAAAAATAACACTTTTATACGTTGGTCATTAGTCAGCAGATCTGACTCTGGAAATTTATATATATTATACAAGCATACAGGGAGCAGATCTGTCGTGAAAAGGTGCCATTTTTTTCTAAACAGAGTCCCTTTCCAAACTAGAACAGCACTTTAAATAGGTTCCTCTTAAATAAAAAAAAGAAAAAAAAAGAAAAAAAAAAAGAAAAAACCCTTTACTGAAGAAATGCACTTTAAATCGTAAGATGAGTACGGCCGTTGCAGGCTTTCGAGACAGCCGTACAGGCAGGGGGCTCGCCGTCAGCCACAGCCCGGGAGGGAGCGATGGTGCCAGACCCTCGGCTGCCACCGGCAGCCCCAAAACTACCGCAGCTCTACCTCCCGCTCCCGCACCCCTCCGGGCCCGGCGCTGCCCCTGCCGACGTTATGGACAGGAGTTTCCACCCCGACCGCAAAGCCGGTTGCAGCTCAGCCGTGCTGTAGCACTAACAGGACTGGCATGCGTTGACCTGTTGGAATACTTTTGTAAAACGATCAAAAAAACAACACCAACAACACCCTTGCCTGTAAAGACTCTTGAAACCCCATTTGTAGTAGGTCAGAAGTTGCACCCAGCTGTGACACAGCAGACGGCCCATCCGTGGGCACCAGGCTGAGCAAAGCCATGGCAAAGCTGTTACTGAGGTTGGGGGGGTGGGGGGGAGTCCATACTGTAGATATGGAGCCCTAGTCAGTTCAGTATTTAAAAATAATAATAAAAATCCAAGTTGGTGTGTCCCACATTGATTCCGCTCTGAGCTGGTTTGCAGAGTAACCATTAATAAGAAAAATTGTGCTGTCACCATCACCTGTTGGCCTATAAATCCAACTTTTTAGGACAGGTGTCCTAACACTCAAGACTTATTTTCACAGTTAAGAAATTTCCTGCTGTGCTAATTATCATTTTTTCAGTTTTATTTTTGGTTGCAATCCTTATTTCAAAAAAAAAAAAGTCAGAGTTCACACTTAGTCTGCAGTAGGTTGAAGTGTGAGCCTGCTGTGTGTAACTTGTGGATATCAGACTGTTCTTAAAGGACTTTACAAGCTGTGCCCAAGCTGGTCCTCTGCCCTGGCTTTTCTTTTCCTCGTCCAGTGGCAGCTGGCAGAGGCTGCAGCAGGGCTGCCTGCTCTCGGGCTGGTCGCATACAGCAACAGCCACTGCTGCTGGAAGGGGCCAGGCAAAGGCAGCGCGAGAACCAGAGTTGGGGAAGGGGGAATGAAACAAAGGTAGAGGGATTGTACAATTGCATTTAAAGCAGTTTAACAAAAAGCGCTCTCGTCAGACAGCTTTAAGAACAATGTGAATGAAAACTTAGCAACTTGGGTAGGAATCTTTGAAAATTCTATAAATGTATACTTGAAATTCTGTTTGTATTAAAACAAATTGCATTTTCTTCTTTCTTTTAACACTGTGTAAAAGAACATTATGCATGTGAGTGGTTTGAGAATTAAATGGTTTAATACTCAGATCCTGGTCTGTCTCTTGTAGCCAACTGGTCCTGGCCGATGGTGATTTTCTCTGGGCTGCCCAGGCAGGAAGGGCACCGAACCCTTCTGATCAGGAACCCCGTCCCTGCTGCCCTCAGCTTACCAGCGTGGCAGAGCCTGAGCTGTCCCAGGCTGCTTTTCCTGTCACCCTTAGATGCCTTCTGTTTCTGGTTTTTGAGCTTTGTCTTACCACTCCTTCGCAGTCCCTTGGGCTGGGGAAGCCACTGTGCTCTTGCACCCGATTCCTGTTGCAGCAGGAGGGCTTCCCCAGCTGCTGGTGCCAGAGGAAGCATTTTGGTTCAGTGCCATGCTAGGGAGATCCAGGAATTTCCTCAGCCTTCCTTTTTTTTTCCCCACCATCTTCAACTTCCACAGTGCAGAGTGAGCACAAGAAGAAAGGCAAAGGTAACAGGCAGAGATTGTACACGGCTGGAGCTGTGAAACGAGGTAAGCAAGCAGAAGGCAGCATCCAGCAAGAAAAGCAGCGGAGGTGGGTGCTGGAGTAAGGGAGAACGAGCTGCTTTCTGACCCGAGTTATTTCCAAAATGCTCCCATCTTCTAGGGTTCCAGCCTCTGTTAAAGTAGCTGCGTGCAGCTTCTTTCAGAGGCATGACTCCAGATAAGCGCACCAGCAGGAGGATTTAAGACCCTCAGCATCACAAACGTAAGTGCCTCCTAGGCCTCTTCTCTGTGTAGGCACTGACTGCAACAGCCGTGAGATGCAGCAGAGAAGACAACTCTCCCTGTCTGAACTGTGCACCACTTGCAACACAGGTGCTCAAACCTGGAGTGCTGCAAAGCCCAACTGCTCCCAAAGCTGCTCCCAAAACCACAGCCAGACATGGTCCCGGCCATGACCAAACATCCTTTCATGCTGGTCTTTCCACAGACTGCTTGCGTCTGTGAACTACCTCACCGTTGGCGTGCTGAGGCAACTGCTGCTAAGAGGAAACCTTTCTAGAGACAAGATCTACTGGTCCTGCAAAATCCAGATGAAATTGCACCCTGGGGACTGCCATCTACCGGCACAGTAGCAGCTGTCTGCACACAGCACATCTGGAACACGTACCACCAGCAGCACCAGACCATGTTTTCACTGCCTTTTTTGTTTGTTTTAACCAGCTGCCCTGAACACAATTCTTAGAGAAAAGCTCATCACATTTCACTTCTGCATCTCGAAGGTAACCCTGTCAGAGGTCCTACTGCAGCATAAACCACCTTCGGTGGACCAGAATTCAAATCACACACATGGCATGGCAGCAGGCCAGCGTGCCTCAGCCTTAGGAGTACACTCCCAGGTGAAATAAGACTTTCACACACAGCTGTAGATGGTAGTTGCGTTAGTTGCAGCTATCACCTTAGTAGGACAGTGCCACTGTCCAGAGCCACCCCTGCTATGGTAACTTGAATGTGGAGCTAGTTTGAAGCTTCCTTCTCAAAACGACAGATTCAGGAGCCTTGGCTACATGAGGCTTTCAGCAGCGCCTGTTCAGACACATCAGACACACCAAAGCTGTTGGCAAGGAGGCCTCTGGTGCTCGGCAGCTCTTCCACCTAGCAGCCGTTCAGTGCAAAGCTTCAGAAAGATGCTTCTGGCCCAGCCAGCACGTGCCCTCTGGCTGCTGCTGTTCCACCGGCCTCGACAGCTGTTCTGCGGGGACTGGGGAGCGTAGTTAAGGGTGCGTTTGTTGACAAAAGGGAGTTTAAGTCTAGGAAGCGACTTAGTGAGAAGCGTCCATTCAGAGATCGGTTTGTTACAGACAGACGTATAGGCTTTTAATGTACTGGGGGATCAGAGTTACAGTTTGATGCCTGAAGGGGAGGAGGGGTTGGATACAAGAACAACAGCAATGCTGGACTCAGTCCTGGATGCCACAAAAAAATCAGTTTCCTTTGAACGAGCAGGAGCGGTGCCCTCTGAGCCCCCCTCACCTGACACAGCAAGGAGGGGCCGGAGCAGCCCAGCTGGTTCCAATCCGTCCCCGCAGCTTGCACCAAACAGTAAGACCAACCGCCCCCGTAGCGACGTGGGCTGCATGACGAAGGGGCTCCTACTGCCCCTTCTTCAAGGGCAGAAAAGGGAGAAGTGAGGCCCCGACAGCCCATTTAGGAGCAAGGATCAGATATTCTGCCCATGAAGATGATGGTGTTGAGGGCGGCCTCCCGGATGAATAGCAAGAAAGGCCTGTTGGCTTCAAAGATAATTCTGTTCATGGGGAAGGAGCGGCCGGAGATGACGACGGCTGTGGCTGCTGATGCCTCACTGCCTTCTTCATTCACCTACCAACCAAAACAGAACATGGGTTTAAAATACGAGCATTATGCAGTAGTTGGAGGGCTCTCCCTCCTACCCCACCAGTTTGAAGCACAAGATGACAACACAGGTCACATTCTTTCACATTGTTAAAGAGGAGATGGCTGCCCAAGGAAGGCAGGAGGATAGCACTGCCAGCCCAAATATGCTGAGCTGTGCCATGCATCCGGCACCCAGCTGCCATGAAATAAGCAGGAAAGAGCACTCAAGCTTTGTCCTGAAGCTTTGGATCAGGCCTCAGGCTCCCACTGTGTCCTGCCTGTACTCCCAACACCTGCAGCGTCACTGAGGGCTGAGCGCCTTCACGTGCTCAAGGTACCAAGCTTCTACCTTACCCCTGAGCCCCAGATCACCGAGGAAGTGACCAGCCCTGGTCCAGAGCTACTTTTTTCCTTTTATGCTTCATGTTTTTAAAAGAAAGAGCAAAATACATCCTGCGACAAAAGAAGGCTTACCTCAAGGAAGGCTTTGTGGAAAGCCTCAGATACATACAGGTCTGTACGGCCCTCTGCAACTATACCTGAAACCCAGAACAACAAAATGGGGAAAGTTACAGCTATGTATGGAGAGAGCAGCTCACAATACAAAACAATTCCACCCTTCATGACCTGTGTTCAAAAACAGAAGGCACAGCTGAGGTCACTGGGCCTGTTCAGCCTGGAGAAGAGGAGGCTGAGAGGAGACCTCATCACAGTCTACAACTTCCTCGTAAGGGGGTGTCGAGAGACAGGAGACCTTTTCTCCATTAACACCAGTGACAGGACCCGCGGGAACGGGGTTAAGCTGAGGCAGGGGAAATTTAGGCTTGACATCAGGAGGGGGTTCTTCACAGAGAGGGTGGTTGCACACTGGAACAGGCTCCCCAGGGAAGCTGTCACTGCACCGAGCCTGTCTGAATTTAAGAAGAGATTGGACTGTGCACTTAGTCACATGGTCTGAACTTTTGGGTAGACCTGTGCGGTGTCAAGAGTTGGACTTGATGATCCTTAAGGGTCCCTTCCAACTCAGGATATTCTATGATTCTATGATCTGCCCTAAAACAAGGATATCCTCCATCAACTGTAATTGATTACTCAACTCCCATGCCCTTGGTGCTGAGCAGGGCTGTGTGCCCTTGGTGAGGACAGAACCCCGAGTCCCTCACTGACACAGCATCACTTCCATGTGCTCATGGTCTTTTTCCTCACGGGTTGCCCTGGAACCTGCAGAGGAGCGGTTACCTCCACCACCCTATTTCCACATCTGACCTGGGAGTCTGGCATTTTCTGGACTGAAGAGATCTTCCAGCCCCATTTTTCTCAGCTTCTCCTTGACGCTGAAGCTGTCCTCAATGCGGAAGCGAGGGAGAGAGACAGTGAGAGAGACCTCCCTCATGGAGTCTATCCACTCCTGCAGCTTCTCCGATGTCAGGTCTTGCTCTACCTCCACCAGCGGCGTCCCGGCAAAGGGCAGGACCAGCACCATTGTGATATCGTCCCCCTTGTAGGGCAGCTCCACCACTTGCACTTTGTCCTGGTGAATGGATGCGTGGTGGAATTTGGACTCTTGGTACATGATTGGGACTTGGCAGGTCTCACCGTTGGCTTTATGAAACAAATCCAGTCTTGTGTTTGGAGTTGGGAACTGCGATTTCCAGTGCCCCTACAAGGGAGATTGAGGAGGACAGAGAGAAACATGAGCATCATTACTCGCCCCAGGGAAGTTGGCTGCTCCCCCAGGTTTTGTTAGCTGTACCTTAAAATAAATGGTGTTGACCAGGACCAGGACAGTGAGGTCATCGATACCTTTCTCTGGGATCACTTCTGTAATGCGCCTCTCTGTCTTATTAGCCACCCACTCGTTTATGATCTTCCTGGAAAGCTCTGGCTTCTCCTGAAGGACGAGACCAAAATAGGCTAAGTCAAGGGTTATAAACACTTCTTTGTAACCCTTCTCTAGGAGACATTACAGGGTGCTGCTGAGGAGGGACACCACACAGTGCTGCAGTGTTTAGAAATTAGAAGCTGCGAAGCGACTGTGGTTCAGGAACTGGGACAGGAGGAGCCGTGTCCTGTCCTCCCGCCTGCCTTCACTTGTGTCCTGCACGCCCAGAGCGCAGCACTGCCTGCCGGCAGGAGATGGGGACACAGCAAAAGCAGAAGGGCAGGGAGGAAAAAACACTCCCCTCCCTCTGCCACAAACCAACAAGCCAAAAAAAAAAAAAAAAAACAATACACAAACAACAGAAGTTCACGCTCACTTTGAAGTTCAACGGCCAGAGTTTGGCTCCGTACACTATTTCGCTGATGTTCTGGTAGGTCTCGTTAAAGACCAAAGACTTCTCTCCGAAGAGGCGGTTGGCTGATACCAGCTCCGACGATTTGTTGGCTTTCTTGTAAAGTCGGCAGTTGAGCTTGGCAAAGAAGAAGTGGACCTGATCGGATGTTTTTTCTGAAATAGTGTCAAATTGGAAGACCTGGAGGGGCCAAGCAGTGAGAAGGAATTCAGCAGCCAGCTCTTGCACTCCCACAGCTCCAGGAGCCCACCAGCAGCCTTTGCCCTCCCCTCACCAGCCCAAGCCATGGAGCTGAGAGCTCTGCAGGCCTTCAGAGCTTCGCCCCCCAGGTTTTTCCTCTGTGCCCGTGACCTCTGTCAGGGAACCAGTTCCAGCCCAGCGTGTGAGCCACCAGGCCCAGCGCTGTTACGACCAGCACGGTTCATGCTCAGGGTTTTCAACCCCCCTGCCCCAGCCCCGGGGGAGCCTCGCACAAGGTGGGCGGCGCGGTGGGGCCTGGAGGCAGCTCCCGGGTCAGCACCGGCCACAGGAGGCTTGGGCTAAGCCCTCCTGTGGGAAGGCCGAAGGCTGCTCCCTCCCAGGAGCAGTTCTCATGGTCTGCTGAGTAATTCTGGTACTTGTTATCTCTTCTCTAAGATGTAGCAATTGCTTTGAGGATAGGTTTCTGCAGCGCTTTTTTTCCCTAATCTGTTCCTAGCTGCCAGCTGGAAGGACAACTCTAATTTGTCAGCTATTATCCAGCTCAAGGCTTTAGGCACAGAAAATCCCACAGCACAGTGCTCACGAACATCAGGGATCTCTGGCACCACCTCCTATGAGGCAAACGTGGTGTCAGAGGCCCTTTGGGAGGGCAAAGGGGGTGTTAAAAGAGCGCTGGCTCAGCGAGAGAAGGGTCCCCTCCAGCAGGAAGGGCTGGCCAAGAGGGGAAGGATTTCAGCGTTTCACTGCTCTGCTCGGCCCCCAGGCTGCAGATGACCACAGGTGGTCCCTGCAGAGCTGGGATCTGAACACAGCGAGGCACAAGCAGCCTCACGTGCCTTCCTCCCCAGGGGCTTGTTCAACCCAACGGTGCTCCTCAAGCCAGAGAGCCATCCCGACCCAGATGGCCCTCGGCAGCTGTTGGCCACCGTCACCTCTGCAGCCTTTCAAACCTCGGTGACAGCTACAGGGAAGGGCTGAGGGAACACCACCGACCTCCATGAGCTGCTGCAGGGTGTCACCACATGCTCCGAGCTTGGTCATGGCGAAGGCTGTAGAAATGCTGAGGGGTGACATGAAGATGTTTTCCCCATTGTCCTTGGAGTCGGCCAGGTACTTGTAGAAGACAACGGCGAAGCGCGAGTTGGCCTTCGACAGCTCCCAGACCCGGGGGTTAGTGGACTCCGGGATCTTGCTCTTGCCCTTCCCTGGCTCTTGCCCCTCGCCCTCCTGGGACTTCTTCTCGGGGTTGCGATAGATGCACATGGGGTTCACCGGGATGTCGCGGGGCTTCGCGGTGCAAATATCTTCCACGACATAGGGCTTAGGGGCAGCCAGACCCCAGAGGCTGAAGAGACACACCACAAAGAGATGCATTGCCCTGGAACCAGAGAGAGAGCTCACTAGGCACTCGCCTGCCCAAGAAATCCCCAGTATTGTCACAGCAGCCAAGCAGCAGGATCCCCACGGTCCCCCTCTCCCATCGCCCTTCCACATTGCAGCTGCAGGAAGGAGCAGGAGGACAGGCATCACCGGCAGGACAGGAATGCCTCGGAGCACGCTCTGATTTTACGTATGACAATGAAGACAGTGCTCTCCTACAGCCCCGGGTGCCAGTTTTAAGCAGCCCTGGCAAATTGGTGCAAGGACATGTGGATCAAAGGGCTGAGTCCCCCCAACGACCAGCTGCCAGAGCTGGGTCTGTAGTTCAGTTGCATTTATGCTTCTGTACAGCTCCTACCCATCTTCCTCGTGTGGAGAGCCCCTAGGTGCCCCAAGCTCAGACAAAATGTTTGACTGTTTCCTTCCCATTTTCCTGTAGAATCTCCTAGATTTCCAGGTCTGTTTTTTCCCTTCCCCTGAGCAATTCTGTCCCCTTCAGTTACTGTCTGTGCTTCCAAGCTCACGCCAGCTTTGCACTATTCAAGTTGCTGATGCAGGAAACACTAGAGCACAGGGCAGAGAGGTCATGAGGAACAGGACTCCAGGTGTCAGCCCCTCCAAGCGCTGAGCATCTTTAGTGCCTCAAAAGCGCACTACGTACATTCATATGGTGCAGCTGGTGCCCTGCTGCTACTCCCATCCACGCTGCGATAAAAGCTGCCTGTCCCTGTTACCTGAGGAGGTGAGACTAACATTAGTAACCACATTCCAGCGAAAACAGGTCTTGAAAAGTCTTCTGGAAAGCCAGAGATTATTTACATTTCCACCTCTGCTACAGCAAGGGATGCCCATCCCACCAGCTCTGGCAGCAAAACCTTATCGGCCACGCTAGGGCTGATGGAGCAGCACGCAAGGCCCTCTGCACGGAGTGGCTTTGAGATGCCCTTTACGTGACTCCGTCGGGTTTGTTCACGTGTCCTGCGGGAGGAAGCTCACAGACCACAGCCACAGCAGCTTGGGAAACAACTGCTGGAAAGGGCTGGCAGCTCGCCCGGGACGTGCCCGCTGTGGAAGAGAGACATCTAGCTTGGGTCTCCGCCTGCCCCCGCGCGCTCAGCGCCGCAGTAACCGCGCTGCCGTGCGAGGAACCAGAGTACAGACGAGCTGCGTTCACCACCGGTGCCGCCCGTCTCTGCGGCCTCGCCAGCACCTGGTGCTCTGGGATGTGGGAGACCTCTGCGTTCTTTCACAGCCCCCTCACCGGGCTCTTGAGCAACGACTTCATCTGGGCTCCAGTTCTTCCGCAAAAGCAGCAATTACCTCATTTGGCACCAAGGCAGCGTCGAGCCCTGAGGGGCCCTCTCCAGCTAATAGCATAGCAACAAGCGCTGCAAGAAAACACGCCAAAACAAGATGTTCCTGCTCAGGCCATGGCCACTCTTGGTGGTAAAAACAAACAGATTATCTTTCAAAAGGTTTAGTACGGATGTGCAGAGCAGCTGCAACACCATGAAGAGCAAAACCTAAACCGGGCAGGAAGTCAGCCGCCCTGACACCAAAACCACCCAGGGCAGGAGGGGAAGAGAAAGGAAAGCTGGTCAGACGCCTGAGGGAGAGGTACGGTCACAAGCATGTGTCAGCTGCCCACCGGGAGCACGACTGCCTGCTTCTTTCAAGGCAGAGGCAGATATTGGTGTCTGGCACCACACTAAGCGCACATATAAAACCCAGCACACAGGGGAAGGGAGCACGTGCAGACTGCATGGAAAAGTCCCGACTCCAGAATTTTACACTGAATGCCTTAAATCAGATTTATCAGCCACTTTGGCCAGCTCAGCCCACCCAGCGCACGTACACAGCATTTTCAGGACAAGGGGAAGCACGAGGCTTGCAGAGAACACCCGCGACAAGGGAGGGCTGCCCCTTAGAGCAGGAGCCCTCCCTAGCTCTGAGGCCAGCTCAGTGCTGGATCACTCGGCTGCGAAGCGGCCCGCCTCCCCCCGCAGCTCTTCGCCTTTCCCTTTCCCACTGCAGCACTGCCACGCATCCATATGGCAACTGCTTTCATCCTGGAAGGATCCCAAAAGCATTACAGCAACATCGCTGTCTAAAAAGGGTTACTGGCAAGGAAGAATGTGCAAACTGGGAAGGGCTCATTTTTTTCTGCTTCTCCCCTGTGAGAAGCGTAGAAAGCCAAGAAGCAAGTTGCTGAATCAGCTTGAAACCAGAACACTCCGGGCAAACGCCGAGAAGCCCCCAGCCCACGCCTGCTGTGTGACACAGCCGGGCTGCAGCCAGCACAGCCCATTCCCACCCCGCCGCCGCTCAGCTCTGCAGGGAAGGGCGGCCACGAACGGGGCTCGCAGCCCCCAGCTTGGGGAGCTCCCCCCAGACACGATGGGCTCAGCTTGGGGAGCTCCCCCAGGCTCTCCGGGCTGAACCTGCCGTCGCTCTCTGCTGCGGCACAAACGTCCTGCAGCACTCGCAGGGCATACTAAGAAGTCCAGCAGCTCACACCACTTGGAGATGATTTATGCACTCAAAAAGAGCTTTCCCTGATCCCCTGAGATCCCCCAAATGGAGCAGAAAGGAAATCAGCACTGCTCCTTTCCAGCCAGGTCAGGGATCGCTGCACACGGGACAACGCCCAAGCACAGCACAAGCACCAACGGGCCCGCACGAGAGCTGGGATGGCAGAGTCTTCTCCAAAGGGCTCCTCCGGCCCGTGCCCAGAGCGAGAGAGCAGTCTGGCAGCAGCCTGGGTTCATAGGCTCCTACAAAGGGAAATGAACCTGTGACAAGGAGTTAATTAAAAAGGAAATAGCGGAATTGGTTTCTCTTACCTGGCCCGGTGCCTCCAGCCTTCTGCTTTTGGGATGTAAAGGCAAATTGTTAAGACAACAGGCAGTCTTGCTCGAGACCTGAGTGCCCAAATCAGTCCAAAGCAGTTTCCCCACTGGATTTCTGTGCTCGAGCAGAGCACAGACAAAAGCAGAGGGTGGGAGGGGAGTAGGATGCTGAGGCCAAAGGCTGATGACCAGCTGCAGAAGGTTAAGCAAAGAGCAGAAAAAAACAGTGTTTGGTTTGAAAGAGGTTTTAAAGTTCAATCTGACAAGGGAAAGTTTGACCACCTATCTCACACCAGCTCCAGATGCCTTCATTTCTTGCCAATAAGAAAACTAACTACTCATGAAAAAACTTTCAAGAGGGCAAATAAAAACCCGATCACCCTAAGGTATTTGTAAACCTCACGTTAGCACCTTGTAACTCAGCAAAATGCTTCTTTCTGCCCCGAGCCCTACCCCGTCCTATCAGCCCATTTCCCACACAAATGGGCACAACTTAGGACAACCCGCCCCGCTTCCTGCCCCGCGGTTTCCAACACACGCCCCCCTAAATCCCCTCACCTTTCCACGTGCACGGCTGGGCAGCTGCGGGTTAACAGCCTCCACCCCGGCCCGAGCAGTACTGGGAGCAGTGTTGAGCAACAGTTTCAGGTCTAGGAGGCAGCTGCCCCACGATGGGAGCAGCACTGCCTCCGAACATGACAGCCCAGGGGCTGGCCGGCTCAGCAGGCACCAAAGCCAACAGCTACTGGCCCAATGAGAGCCAAGGTCTCAGCGGACAATAGAGCTGCGGACTGGAATTAAATGGGACAAAGACTGGGGAAGTAAGTGCGAAAGAGGATGGCATGCCCTGCAGCCAGCTTTGCTCTGGGGGTTCTCCCCCACAGCCTGTGGCCACAAGTGCCCCTCTCACAAAGTGGCTCTGCACAACACAGACACCGCACTTGCTATACCTTCGTGCTCGCTCTCATCTCTTCCACAAGCTGGGGGGATCTTCGTCAAGAGCAAGCACAGAAGCTACGGGATCCCCTCCAAACACAGCCCAGCAGCACACCCCAACCCACACGCCCCTCGCGTTTGCTTTCTGCCTGCCTGCAGGCCTGGGCAGGAGGCACCCATCAGAACAGATCTGCGATGCAAGGCGGGGATTCACTACAGATTTTTTGGCCATGTGGTGGTACAGGAGGCAAAACGTGCTCTGTGAGGACGGACTTGCATGCTGTACCTGGCTGGGGTGCTCCAAGAGGTGGCTGGTTTCCATGTGCTGAGGCGACACACAGGCTTGCAGGTCCCAGAGCCTTCAGAGGGGATCAGAGATCCTCCACTCCCAGCAGGCAGACACCCAAGTGCAGGTTTCCATTCACCCCGTGCTGAGAGGTAGTGCAAGGCAGTAAAAAACAACCCGAGAGCAAACACCTCCATATCTTGCACACCCCATACAGGTGGAGCTAAAGCAAATGAACTGCCAGCAGTGTGACAGGGTATGTGAGCACTGCGACTGCACGCTCCTCGCAAACAGAGGCCAATGCCAGCATCCACGCTGCAGGCAAGCCAACTGCTTCCTCAAAGTATTCCAGCCCTCAGGGAGAGGCTGACAGGATCTTTAAGTTGTCTGAGCCATACAAAGGGTGGCTGACAAAAACGTCGATGTGCAGCGCTTCAGTGCCAGTTTATTACAGGTTCAGTTCAAATCAACAACTCAGCACTGGTGCCTGGGCTATACCTAAGGAAGCATCCAAAATGCCAGGTGCCTCAGAACAAATCCCTGGCTGCCTGATTGTGCTAGGGCAAAGACTTGCTTTCCCAAAGCTGCAGAGGGGTCCCAGCTGACATCGAGCAGCCACCAGCTGCCCCAACCCTGCGGCACTACAGCGCAGGCAGCCTGGGGCAAGAGGGTATCAGGCACCTGCAGTGTCTGCCCCACTCTCAGGCAAGAGCTGGGGAGCCAGAGCTGCACTCACGGAGCAAGGAAAGCACAAGACGACAGCCCAGCCAGGGATGTCGTGTCTGGGTGCTGCTGCCTTTCCCAAGCGCCCTCAGCACAGCACACTGCTCCCTGCCAGCTCTGCAGGAGCATCATGGGCTCTGCTTTTCACAGAAAAGAGCCCTGAGCTATTGAGAGCGGCAGGGAGAAGCATGTTTTCTGAACGTGCTTGCAAGGCCCTCGTTTTGGAGAATCTGGAAACAACCTAGAAAGAAGCAGCCATTAAATATATCTGAGAGGTAAGCAAATCCGCATTGATTTTGGTTCGTGCTTTGAGTGCTCACTGCTGTTCTGTGGTGGTGCACGGGGAAGAAACGCACTGAGCAAGATGGCATGAGGGAATCCCATGTTTTGGGCCAGGCTCTGCAGCTCACTCCTCTCCTGGTATCCCCACCTGAAGGTGAGAAGTTTTTCCAGCAGCTGCCATCCACTCAGACCAGCCTCCCCTCCTTGCCATGCAGTTTCCCCAAAGCTCCTGAGTTAGAGCCGCTCCTTTCCAACGGGATCGGACCCTCCACAGCACTGCAGATGTTTTTTTAGAAACCAACTGCTTGACAGAAATTCTGCAGTTTTTTATTAAAGCCCATCCTGCAACTCTCAGAGGTGGGAGAATGGGCAAGAAAACCTTCACCAGTAGCAACGCCTATTTTTCTGCTGGATTGATAGCTAGATACACCTCCCTTGACAGGACCTGAATGTTTCGAGTCCTCCAGTGTGTGAAGTGTGAGGCGCCCTAACGGCAATGACAGGCTTTGGTCTAGCAAAGCGAGCACTTCATGCTGGATCTCTCCAAGTAGCAAAGGAGATTATTCTGAATATCCTTTCTTGTTCGATGGAGCTGCCTGGCTTACACCAGCAGAGCCACCAGAGCACAGACCAGACCCCAAGAGAGGCACACAGCTTCTCTGCTATTCAGCATCTTGTGCTCCAGCACGGCAGAGAATAAACACGCCTTGGTCTGAAGGAAGCCTTCAATCGTCAGGACATCACATCCCGTTTCAGAGAAGGTACATTCATTCGAGACAGAAAATGAGAGATATTTCAGTGTTCACCATTAATTTATCATTTAATATAAACGCTGACAGAAAAGCAGATAAGACCTTGTAGACACTTTCATCTATTTACAAACCAAGTAGCGA
Source organism: Oxyura jamaicensis (assembly GCF_011077185.1). Taxonomy (NCBI): domain Eukaryota; kingdom Metazoa; phylum Chordata; class Aves; order Anseriformes; family Anatidae; genus Oxyura; species Oxyura jamaicensis. The sequence continues at coordinate 12,643,318 of NC_048900.1, read as the reverse complement.
ATCACCACCTTTCCACTCAGAGTATTTGTTTGTTGAATCTGCAACTCAAAGGACCCTTACACACTATGTGGAAGCAGGGTGAGGCTGAGTCAGCTTTAGGAGGGAGAAAAACATGGGGAAGAGAGAAAAGGAAATCACATTTTGACATATGGCTTTTTCTACATAACCACCATGCACACACAACAGGCCTCCACTTCCTCGTTCTTTAGCAAGAAGTAACACCGTTGGCTCTACAGGTTAAAAAAGAAAGGAGACAAACTCTGCCTTTCGGATCTCTGGATCCTCTTGCCTTTTGCCTCCTTCAATCTGCTCTGTCCCACTTCAGCACAATACCTAAAGGCTTTTCTTTCACATTTTAAAAAGTCTATTGCAGGAGTAAAGACACAGGGAGTCAGAGCAAACTCTTCTACTCTTTTTGTCATCTCAGAGACTTTCCAACGGGCAGCAAAGCCTCTAACGTTTCAAGGAAAGACATCTCAATGCCTTACAGGCCTCCGTGTCTCCCCACGACTAGACCTGTATGTACAAGGCTTCAAATTTCCCCTGAACTTGCAAAGAATTCAGTTTACAGAATTCTTCTCATACATCCTACTTAATCTCTACTCCTACTAAAAGTGTTCTGGTAGTTACAACAATACATATTCACAACATCATTCCAACAGTCAGCCATCCCCGTAAGGCTCAAGATATTTCTTTTTTTGGATGGGGGAAGAACAGCAGGAAAGGAAGAAAACAGCAAGAGGAGGAGAAAAGCAAGAAAAGAACCAGTTCAATGAACAGAAATAATGACATTTTGTTTAGCATTGACTTATGAGAACAGCAGACAGGGAATTTCACTTATCCAATATCCTAAATAAATTCAAGAAATAGTTCATAACCTGACTCAACAAATCTCACGGTCTCCTTTATTACCTAGACTATCCATTTTATTTTTTTGTTAAATATACCTCTGCAGGGCACAATCACATACAATCAATACGATTGGAAAATTACATGAGCTCTATCCCAAGCATATATGCACCAATGTTAAAAAGTTATTTAAAAAACCAACCAACCAAACAAAAAATAAACTCCACCCAAAAAGGTGATAATGACTGCAGAATGTCTCGGGGAGACTTGTACAGAACTAATAAGATCAAAGAAAACTAGGCTTACAAAAACAGGAGAAAAAAAATGTCATCTATAGAGAAATCCCACAACTGGAAGCAGATGATCTGAAAGGGGGGGGGGGGGGGGGGTATCACCAAACAGAACCCCCAACACTTCCTCCCGCCTCCCACACATGCCTTGCCTCACCTCTTCTTCCCCATAGCAACAAATACAATGGGGAAAGAGCTCTCGACACTATGCTACCAGTTATAGAAAACAGGGAAAATAATCAAGCTCCAGTACAGTTGCTAAGCTGACTTCAGGGAAAGCTTCTCTTAGCATAGAGGCTGTTTACACAGCAAGCAGAGGCCAAAGGGGTAACAGGAACTTCTTAAAATTAGAAAAACAAAATCATTTGGTGTGCTAGATTTGCCCATGTTAGAGCAGCTTCCCTTAGGAGAGGCTGTGGATTAAAGGTACCAATTGGTAAACTGCAGCAGCTGCGATGTGAACAGTGTTCTCTTCTGTCTCTAGTTGCTTTATACATTTATGAAGTGCTGCTACCAAGTTACATTTTAAAAAGCTAGAAATAAAGAGGTCAGTGCACACGTCCAGTTGTGGGATCCATCCAGTACACAGCCTGGTTTGGATGCCAAAGACTTGTGAGTACTGTCTGCCACAGAGTTAGTATATCATTTAACATTACAAAGAAGCAAATAATTTCTTAAACATCAAATACTCCACAAGATTTTTTTTCCTTACAGATATATTTTTGCCCATATACATTTCATGTGTAATCCCATCATCTCTTTTTTTTTAAAGAAGTATTTTCAGAGACACTGCACCACCTATTGTTTCTATCTTTCCCAAGACTGTGTTTTCTTAAACTGAAACTGATGTGTTCCTAAAACTTCCATTTGTTTCCTGGAATATGAAAACTTCCAACCTGTATGTCCGAAGATACTCACTTTGTTGGATGAAGTTAGGTACCTGAACGTTCCAAACTGTTGAACACCTGGCAATCTGCACTGAAATCATACATAAACTCACTGAAATTGCAAGGATTGCCTGGGAAAAACAATGAATTATTTAGGTTACTAAGCTACAGACATTCAATTTTTATTACTGTGGTCACATATTTTAAGCTTCAAATGACTGGGATGTTTCTGACGCAGAAAGAGGATACAGACAATTCTGAATTCCCACATGCTCTTTTTATTGGGAATTTCCAGAAAAAGCTGCACCCTCTTAACTTACCATAGTATTCAGAGAGTTTCTGCAGAATATTACACTTGCCATTTAAAAAAAAAATAAAAATCATTATTAAGTTTGCTCTCCTTTCCCTGCTAATCAAGGCTCTACCTGCATGACAAGAAGTGCCCTGAAGACTGTGACAACACTGAACAGCTACATTCTTCTTCCTACACAAGGATAAAGACCACGTGTTAACTGTGTAAACAGACTCGACTGGGATAACATCCCCCCAAATCGCTTACTTATGTAACTTGAACTTACTTTTTCAGCCTCTTTCATCCTCCTTTCAGTAGGAAATAATGCAGTTGATAACAGTTTAGTATGAAAAAGAGAATCCCCAATGAGGTTGGATATTTTAGATTATATTTGATCTGAGAAAGATCAATTTGAGCTACATGGCCTGTGTGCTCACATACTGCAAGAACCAGCCACCTGACTTCTAGCACCAAGGCCACACCTTAGGAGGTGGCTCAGAAGAGCTGTTTCACTTTCCTCAAATGCAGAGTTTACATGCAAACAAGGCAGATGTTCTTTCAGTTCATTTCCAAATTCCTATTTAGACAACTCAAGAATTTTGTTTCCTTTTTTTTTGTCCAGGGAAATTGGTCTATTATCATACAAAACATTAAGTTGCTGACACACTTTGTTAAAAAAAGTCAGTGCTACCAGCATTGGAAGTGCGTGTTTTCTAAACGTGACAAAATTTGAGTATGACAGTAAGATCATGCCACAGTCAGCCTTCCTGTGTTCCTTCTAGGTATTCTAAGACTACAAATACTTCTTCAAGCACACAGACATACACCAAACTTGCATACTGCTGATGTGTTTTTTGTTTGTTTCCCACTTTAGAACAGAGAAGATGAGTTGGCACTCCTGCTGTTGAGCCTCCTGATTATTAGCACTGAATTTCTTGGACCATACAAGCAGGTCTGAAACAGCTAGTTTGTACTGGGGTTCTTCAGGAAACTGCCCTATAACCCACTTCATTATAGTCCAGATTATAAATGGAAATAAGCAATTATGCTACTCAGATTCCTCTCTGAACCCAAAAACCTTATTAACGGTCTACAGGAGTTTAAGTTATATGAAGGAAGGGAAATGCAAGTGACTTTTTGTATTATTAATGAAAAGCTTCACTCCTAATCTTTTCTAAAGAAGAATTTGCCCCACCTTACTCAATTCTTGCCGTCATGAGACAATGTCATCATACGAGTTTGCTTCTTCCACATCTAATTTAATGTAATGGTAGATTGACATATCTTTTCAGTTCCAATGGGCTTAACAGTCACATCTGCACCACAAATTTATCCTTTCCCGTAATTGAAGAGGTTTAAAAGCAGTATTCAAGTCTATTTAGATTTAAACTAAGACAAGGCTTCCTTAACAATATAAAACTTCTGTTCCTTCTCCCTCTCTAAATGAGCCACTCCATCAGCTGGGGGAGTGCACGTGAGACTAAAAACATGTCAGAATACCCCAGATACATCTCAGTACATTGCAAATTGCATGACTACATGGAATGATTTTCCACAATTCAATGCATGGATAAGGCTTGACAATCAGGAACTTTAAAAAATTCTATTAGGATAATACAGTCAACTCACAAAACCCTACAAAGATTTGACAATCAAATGGCTACACCAGGAAAAAAAAAAGTGTAAAGCACAAGTCTTTGGCTCTCCTTTAAAGAAAAACAGCAGTTTACCATGTTTATACAGATCCCCCGTTTGCCTACCAGTAGGGGCAATATCACATTTGTGCATCACTGAGTAATAACACCATTAGAAAAGGCAACTTCACAGAAGTTATTGGCTAAGCGAATTCATTTGAATGCTCTGTTTTGAGGCAGCAAGCTGTCACTGTTACACAACCAGGGAGGGTGAATGGGAAAGCCACAGAAGGAAAGAAAGGAAGGTACAGACAAAAGGGAGAGATTAAGGCTCAGAGGAAACTAGACAAAAGAAATTGAGAAGAAAAAGGACAACAGTGCTGCAAGTTTTGAAAGGTGCTCTGATCTAGAAAAAAAAGGCTACTCTAAAATGGGACAGGATACACCAATACACAAAAGGGGCAGATGAAAACGTGGAGATTTCTCCTGTTTAGAGAACTAGGGCATAAGAAGCAGAGATGGTTACAAGGGAAGAAGGAAAATAACACTACAGAATAAAATGAACCACTTCTATAATGACCAAATCCCTGTTCGACATACTAAAGCTTAACCTAACACCTGAAGCTTCCCATTCTGAGGGGTTTGTCCATGCTGGGGCTGAAACTCAGGTATCAACACGTGTTCAAAGGTGTCTACTGCAGTACAAAATTCAGCCCACCTACTAAATGATGCAGTAGTGCCCTAACGGTATTGTAGCATTGTTACTTCTTGCCTCAGAAGGAGGGACTGAGCCACTGCCTAGGTGAGACCAATTTCACTGAGGTAGACAGTATTTCTGTACAGCCGGGGCCGTGGTAGGACCTAGCAATATCGAGTTGCTCCAGAAGTGCTGTAACCACAAATGCTTACGTGACATGCACTATCAGTGCTGCTAGCATGCTTTTTCATAAAAAGTGAAAATTTTATGTGCAGCTTTCAGAAAGACTTAAAAGCATGCATTGTATTTTTACTCTTTGACTTTGGTCAACTCAACTTTTCCAGGGAAGCAGGGAAAAGGCAGGAGGAGGGGTAAAAACCCAAAGCCAAAAATCAATATTGTTGGTAGATATTAAACAAACTGTTTAACAAGCCGAACTATAATACTGGGCAAACAGGCCATTCACCTGGACACATTGATCACAACAAGGACACTATGCACAAAGTACAGCACGGACAGCTGGACGAAGGAAAAAAACAACAGTAAGGTCTCCCTTCTAATCCACAGGTTTTGGAAGCATTCACCATATGTAGGCCAGCAAAGGCAATCTGACTAGCTTCACTATTAATAGAATACCTCCCAAGAGCAGAAGTGGACAGAAGTGGGGAAAAAAAGGTAACACAATCAGGAAAGGAAAATAGCTGGCACAAGTAATAAAAAGGTGAAAAGTATTTTGCCCCTCCACATTTTTCTTCCTAGTGTTGAAAATGAATCTGTAGTTTCAAACTCATCATAACCATTTTTAAAAATTCAGTTTACATAACTGAATTCAGTTTACATAAAAAAACACTGCAATCAAAGAAAAGGTACTTTCTGGGCTTGTCCTCCTAGATGCGAATATTGCACTCATTATCTCAGCTAAAACGAGCTCCCTGTGTTAATAAAGACACAGCAGGAAGAGTTAAAACCAACGAGGAGGCGGCTGACCTGAGGGTGGTGCTCTGCGCTTAAAGATGGGAGAACGCAGCACGGTGCCCGTGGCAGCTGAGTGGTGAGCTGCCAGGGGAACCCGCTACTCATCACCAAGCCCAGGGCAGAAAAGGGAGGAACAGACCTGACAGGCTCAAAACTGCATCAGCCCAGTTCTGCTCGGCTCTTAAGGGAGCAGCTGGAATGCTAGGCTTCAGGTAGGAGATATGGACGGATGGACGGGGGCAGGCGAAGCTGTTCTAGTGCAAAGACGATTCTTCTCTGAAAGTTAGAGAGGGATTAAAAAAAAAAAAAAGCAAGCTTCAAAACTACTCTTAGCAGTTAAGAGGCCAAAGTTCAACTAAGAAAGAAATAAACCTGTGTAAAGACATATGGAGAATGGGGGTGTGTGCTGAAAAATGCCTTTATTTTCATTCAGTGCTTCTACCTCCCAGACATTTGATCACAACAGCTGCGCTCATGCGAAAAAATTCTTAAAACATACCCAATATATATACAGATATAACTACGTATATATGTATATATATATTTATATATAAATTTTTATTTAAATAAAAAAGAAAGCTCGAATCCCAAGCCAATATGTGTATCAAATCCTTGACCAGCCAGGTCTGTAGGGCATAATCAAATTCAATGTGAAATAGTATACAAACGCGGTGCCTTGACTGGGCAAATTAAATAATTGCTACTCAAAAGAGTCTTCTGTTTGGACTCTCCTACTGGTAGGCAATAGTGGGACTGTATCCCCTCCCACCCCCCATTTTGTTTTATTTAACAGTATGATGAATGCAAAGCTTAGCCCAAGGTAGCTATGACCTCAGCAGGAGTTAAGGTTAAGGAAAAAACTAAAAACCAAGAAAATTATTAACTCTTGCTTTACCCAACCAAAGCAATGCAGTAATTTATTACATAACCAGTGCTTTCTGATTTAGTAGTCTAACCCAGAAAGAAAAAAAATGAGAATGGGCCAAGAAGATGCAGAGGGAGCAGCATTTTAAAATTAATCTCCACAGAACTCTTTGTATACAGGGTCTCACCCCAGTGCATGCAGATAAGTCAAAAAAATGTGCAGCAAGAACATTTTTTTTATCCATCTTTTAAAGAAAACAGATCTAGGAAGCCTTACAGTTTTTCCAACTTACGCTTAAAAAGCCACACTTGCTTTTCACTGTTACTGACAGGATCAATGCTGAAGCTTACATGGCATTTTTGATCCTGTGAAACAGGAATCTAGGAAAGACTCAGTGCAGCGGTGACAGATAACCTGCAAATTGATTCTGAGGCGTCTGATTTTGATACACACAGACCCTAAACAATGGAAACCTTAAGAGAAAAAAATCTGTTTTTGAAAGATTACTATCACTTATGTGCACAAATCAAGGCTCACACAACAGCATTACAACTAATTAACTGGTGTGCCATTGAACAGAAATAAGAAAATCAGGTCATAGAAGAAATTATGATGTTTTGGTAGTAATTAAATAGCAGTGAAGAAATAACAAAGGCAAGAGTTGCTGAGAGGGCGGCACACTTTAAAGATCTGTTTCAAAAAGCAGAGGTCAGGAAGTCCCTTTGCATTAACCTAATTGTACAGATTTTGGGTATGCTTATTTTAAAGGCCCAATGAAAATGGGAAACAAACAAACAAAACAAAACAAAAATGACAACAAAGCAACAAATGCTGGATGATCCAGCACAGCTGAGCAACTCATCTGCCATTAACACCCTTCCAGCAACTGCACAGCCTTATGTTTTCTTTGTTTGCTATTTCTAGAGATTCTGCCTTGCTTGTGCTGCACAACCTTCACTGGTTACTTAAGCCTCTCTAGCCTGAGCCCCAGCAAACCAGCTTCAGAAATACCCATGTTGTAGTAGATCAGTCTGCGTTCAGCTGATCTCCTTAGCCCCAACAGAAAACAATATGCCAGCAACCTTTAAATAAAATAATGTGTATTGGACACTTCTTTTGTTCTCATTTTAATCACACATGCTGTGATGGGGCTTACACTGTGGACTGCACTGGTTGCATTGAAAAGATTCTGTCATTTGTATTTTCAATTTAAATTATTTAAACAAGAATAAGTCTCGCAAAACCTAGGGTTCAGTTCCTAGCTACAAGGGGAAGATTTATTTTAAGAATTAAATTTGCTGCACATCTTTTGACACTGCAATTCACAGCTACTCTCCAACCCTCATTCCTTGCTTACTCTTAGATCGTACAAGGAAGTGGCCAGGTTGTTTTATGTGTTGAGAAATTAAAGTGATAAGGAACTATGCACTGGCTATGTAATAATACCAAAATAAAAGAAAAACCTACTTCATTAAGATCATACAATTAATCAAACAGAGTATATATATATAATATCTTTTTTTTTTAAGCCCTGGGACCCAAGGCGTCCAAAGTTATTAAAATAAAGTTCATTCACAGAACAAAAACAAATTTAATTTGAATCGCTTGCAGATACTGCTAATTTTCATTTTTTTTAATTAAAAAATGCGTTAATGTGAACTATGTGCAGGATTTGTTTCTAGTAGTTGTGTTTGTGCACATTGCCTCTGGACCTGCTGCTCTGCTACTGCTGTTACTCCTGGGTTTCTCCAATCACCCCTGGAAAAAAACGTGATGGAAGCTACCAACACCCCAGCAAAAGTAACTCTGGGGTATGCTGGCCTCACTTCATGGAGCAGATGTGGGCGTAACTCCCACTCTCTGGGAGTCGTGGTTGTCTCCTCCTCCCTCTGGGTCCTCTGACAGGCTGAGAGATGCTGTCTTGTTTGACAGGAGGCCGATGTTCTCTTGTGTCAAGGCGGATCCATTTGGAACATCACTGCTAAAAGAAAGTTGCAAGGAGAAAGGGGATGGGGGTGAAGAGAAGTATTACTCAAGTTTTCTTTTTTTTTAAAGCAAAAGGACTTCAATAGTTGCTGCTGTAGCACCTCAATAAAAAGTTCTGAACACATGTAGGCATGTAAAGACAAGCCTTGTCCAATAAACAGGTCACCTCCTATGGTTCAGATACTTATCAGAGAGAAAAGAAATAAGGCTAATTGCAGAGCAGAACTCAAGGACTGGTTTTAAGAAGTGTGGACTTCAAAAGCTATTGAGATGGATACATTTCCTAAATAAATACACTTTCTGAATAAATATGCAGATTCCAAACTGCTCACGTGAAGTTTTATAAACTTGACTTAATGAAGCATCTGCAGCACTTGAGCCTTGCTGTTTAAGCATGACTGAGGTAGCCAACAGAAAGCAGTTGCTGCACAGACTCCCTGCATTGCTAGTCAACACCTTATTTGATGTAAGTATGAAATAAAAAGATTAAAGTAATCCCAGCATCTATGGGAAAAAAGTTACTGCCTACTAAAAAAAGTGAACTTTGTTTCAAAGTTACAATATTCCTTCTTAGACAACATTCATATTACAAGCCTTAGCTGGGTGGAATAACTTCCCTCCACATTTGGAACATTTATTTTCTTTGAAACTAAAACAGCAGATAAAAATTTCTTTTATAGTTGTTGTGCATCTCCCACTTCTCCCTACTAAACATCCAACAGGGACTAGATGGACTTCTGGTCTGACAAACACGTCATTGTTTCTGCTACATTAATTGATACACAGCTACCTGTCAGCCGCAGTTCAAACACGCGCTATAAAACCTTGATATGTGTGATCTTTCTCTAATAGGTGCTTCCATATCCGAGATGATGTAAGGCAAGGGGTATTATCTATAAATCAGAGATTGCCCCTGGTTAAGTCATTCTCTTGTTGCGTGAAGGAAGATTGAAGACCCATGTTCACTAACCTGAACGTTAGTGTGAGGTCATCAGCTGGAACCTTGCTTTGCGGTTCTAATTGTCCATTTTCTGTCTGTTTAGTGGTGCCCAGTTTGTTTTTTATATCCAACGAAGACTGGCTCTCCTTTAGAAAAAGAGACAGAAGAAAAAAAAATCTTTAACATAGTGTTGAAAGAATTTGAGACTTCTTTTTTGGGACCAATGATGAAAGCCTGTAAATTGGAGTTGTACAGTGTAGCCCACAAAAGCCATGAGACAAGAGACTTGCTAAGACACATTCATCCTCTCAGGACACAGTATTTCCTGAAAGGAAGGGATAATTCTTGTAACAACAAGCAAAGACCACAGACTGTAACAGCATGCAGACTACTGAATGCTAGCTTGTACCTGCAGAAGATGTTTTCTGTATTAAAGCAGTTTACACAACTGATGGCACAGTGACCTTGGAGACAACTCAAGGCTTTCAACAAACTCAATGCCACACTTATTTTCAAACAGCAACAAAATAACAGCAGAGAATTTTAAAGCATCTCCAATTCAAGTTCTTCACAAAGAAGAATCAAGAAACTTCTCTAGAAGTTTTGAAGAGGAGAGAAATGAAGAGGGAGATGGGGGACTCCACCTGTGGTCATCCAGCAGAGAGCCTTTTGCCAGGGTGGAAGGGCTGCAGCCATCTACATAGCCCTCTGCTCCACCTCTCTGCCTCCCAGCCCCGCAGCACTCACCATGCTCAGCTCACGGGTTCTCTTCCCAATTTCCCTTTCCACCTGGTGTAGCTCCAAGCTCAGCTGCTCACTTGAGATCATCCCAGGCCACTTGGGAGGTGGGGGTGGGGGCTGTGGTTGGCCTGCCAGGGTAGTCGCCTCCCTCTGCAACAGCAGCCTGTTACTACCAGCCTAAATACATAAAGCCAAGCACATACACAACTGAGCACACAGCACGCCGAGCACAGAAAGGGCACTAGGCCGTAACTCTGGAGTATTGCTTATTTGCAAAACCGAGGCCTTCTCTCTTCATGCTTAAAAAGGTCCCAATTGAAATCACTTCCAATGCAAGTTTAAACATTTATTTTTCCATGCAGCCAAGTCTTTTGGTTTTTAAACAAGCAACAAGTGAAATAGCATCTAATGTAATGAATTTACATTTTCTCTGCATACCCCTTCCTTCCCAAAACTAAGGTGCAGCACATGAGCAAAACCACTACTCTTTTGTGAGCTACTTGTTGAATAAAAGACCTACTGCTTTGTTTTATACTAGTTGAATTTATCAAAGCTCTACATTAGAGTTCAGTATTAGTACAAGTCACATAAAATATTATAAGAGAGGTGGACATCCATACGTAGCTCTCGACTGACCCAGATAAAGAAGCACAGGAACAAAGAAGAGGGTCAGATGACTACAGTCCCTTGCAAGTTACCAGCAGCCAAGTAAAGGCAGTAACCATGTCAGGCGCTTAAATCTGGAAACATCTGGGAATCAGTTCCTTAAGTTTGTGCTCTGCATTTAAACACTGAAAACACTACTACTCCATGCAGCCAAATGTCTGGCTGGGCTAACAAGGAGAAGTGCTCATTTGTTTGATAAGAAAGCTGGATAATCTAGTTCTTTATGCTCAGACTGACTTTGGTGATTGTGACAACTTTCTAAGAGGTAAATTAATAAGCCTTCTGGATTTCAAATACCTAGCTGCATCTTTGAACACAAGGGACAAATTGAAAGCTATTGTTACTCAAGCTAACTGACAAGTTCCAACAGATCCAAATTATGGTAAACCTAAGTTCAAACCTGACTATGTAGGATTAACGCTGATGCAATTACAATAACAACGAGGAGGAGAGGCAGGCCACTTCGGGTTGCTGAAATTTTTAAATACTCTTCCATTATGGCAAAGGCAGGCATGCAAAATTTAAAACAATTCCTCCTCTGGTTCCCAAACAAGAACACAAGTTATACTCCAACTACTACTTTTAACTGTTGTTTCCACTTCAAATTTGTTAGCTATTAAGACAAATTTGCAATAACCCCTCTGCCATAACACATGTTATCAGGTAACTATAGCTTCAGTGGAAGCTGCTATCCACCGTTTATAGCAGTTCCTTCCAGGAAAACACTAACATGACGAGTGGCTGAGGCATCTAGAATACATATATATATTTTTTGTAGACACAACATTTACAGATTTTTTTTTCCTAGGAAAGGAAAAAAATGCAAATAACGCTTTAGTACATCCATTGCCTTGACATTTCTCCTATTTCTCACAAAATATAAACAAAAGTATCAGCTCATTAATTCTTTTACAAATGCAGACTCCCATCTTTCCTCATTTTTCAAGTGATTACATTTGTTTTAAACAAGAAGACAAAATATTGAGCTTTAAGTTTTCAAGCTAAACATCTTTAGTATCTATTTTCTTTACTCTTGTGACTTATGCCATTTAGGAAGAAACAGGCACAACACAAAGCCAAACACTGAACAGATGAAGATCAAAGCTTTCTGTACATAAAATCAGACATTTTCAATGGCAGTGAAGCCAAGAGGAACAGATACTCCTGTCAAAAAAGTGTGCCTCGGAGTTAACAGGTGAACAGAGAGGGGAAGCGAGAGAGATAATGAAAGCAAACATGAATGAGCACAGAGTGCAGATTCAAATATGGTGTTGATTTCCGTAATGCGAAGAGTAGGGAAGTTTCTGCTGCTAAGCAGACAAGTTTGCACTTGTACCATAGTTCTGATGACTGGCATCAGAGGATTAAATATCGCTACCAAGTATTATTAGAGCTGGAGAAGGATTATCAGCATATGTAAAGTAGCTTTGCTAGCTTCATCTCTCTCTCTCTTCCACTCCTTAACAGCCTTACAAATGGTACCAACCTCTAGTCCTCGCATTTGTGTCTGCTGGCTAATCTGGTGGTCCACTTGCTGCAGCTCCATGCGCAGCTGCTGCTCCCGCTCAGCTGAAGGCAACTGTTTTCCATGACCAGCCACATCTGACATGGACAGTCTCTCCCTTTGGGATCAGAAAAATAATCAAAAGTAAGGAGATTTCAAAAAATATTTTCAGCTGCCACAAGAAGAGATAAGTGACAAAGGCAAGGAAGAAAACACAAAACATTCCTACCTGTCGTTGAAACGTCCCTGAGAAGGTATATTTTGATGGGGAGAATAAGGAGAGCCTCCCCAGCCACCGTGAGTTCCATAAGGACTGTAGTCTGCAAGTGAACAGAAAGAAAATCATGTTGCAATCCTACAAAACTGTCCCTCAACACACAGAACAAGACAGACATTAGAAAATTATCAGGAAGGCCAGCTCTCTAAGAGTACAGAAGTTTAATATTTCTGCTTTTGAAACAAACACAAAAATACACCATGAGAAGTCACATGTGCGTAAGGCAGGACTCTTCCTATATGTGCAACAACAGTTGCTACAGAGTTTCTCAGCAGAAAAAGAACAGCTTCAGCATCTCCAGAGTCAACAAGTCTGTGAAGGACTTCAGACATTCAGGTCACAAGGGGAAAAATTCTGACAGCCACTGTAAGAACAATCATTTTTATTACCCAAGTCCCTAAAAGGCCTGAGTGTGGACTGATAATTCTGCGATACCTAGTTAATACCAGTTTGAAGATTAGGCCTTCATAGAAAGCAGAGTTCTATCTGTGATTGTGGTGGTTTTACCGTGCTAGGCAGCTGAACACCACAACCGCTCTCTCACTCCCCCTCCTCACATCTTCCCCATAGTCACGCAGATAAAACCACAAGGTGCCACGTGGTGTGCGTCTTGTGTACTCTCTCTCTCGAGCAGGAAAATACTGATTCTTAGTGGCTGAAATATCACTCCGTCTGGATGGGGGGGAATATGCTCGTTCTACAAGGTGGTCAAGTCTTTCGGACAGTTTCTCCACAGCTGAGACACAGGCCCGTAGTGGAGCAGAGAGATTGTCTTTGTATTTTTTAAGCTGGCAGGACAGATTATACACTGTTGGTCCCATCCCCTCATCCCAATTAAATATTGCCAGTGTACTGGCATGTGATGATGGTGCACTCCGCACCAATTTACGCCACATGGATGTTGTGCACTGGACTTCATCGGGATCTTTAGGTGTCTGGACATTGTCCAAATCACTATAAATCATCTCCAGCACAGCTAATTCCCTCAGTTGCTGGAGACCTTTATCCACAGTGGCCCACTTGCCTACTTGATATACAATGTCTTCCTTAGGGGGATACCTTTCTTTCACAGCTGCCAGGAGTTGCCGCCAGAGGCTGAGAACCTGTGTCCCTCTCCCAATTCCTTTATCAAATTACCATTTCTCTAGAAAGGGATCCCAACTGCTTGGCTTCCTTGCCTTCTAATTGTTGGCTATGTGGAAGTGCAGAGGAAAGAAATTACTCTCTACTTCCCACAAATGAGATGCTTGATCACGTCCTTGAAGCAGGGCCTCAATGCACATAGCCGGTGTTCGGGAGGAGGACAGATATTTTTGCAACAAGAGCCCACCCCTCCCGTCTTCTTCCACCTTTTATTGCTGAGCGTGACATCATATGGTATGGAATATCCTTTTGATTGGTTTAGGTCAGCTGCCCTGGTGATGTTTCTCTCTCACTTCTTATTTTAGTTATTTTAGTGTCATAACATACATCTGATTTGTATTTCTTAGACAAGGAACAAGTTGATAGGGGCTGCCTCCAACTTGCACTACACTGTAGCACTGAAGAAAATAGCAACAACCTGCAAAATCCCAGAGCACACATCCTACCTGAAATCATCGATTTGGTGGAAGCTCCCTGAACCGCCATGGCCTGCATGGGACCAGAATTCTGGTACATCGCTTTGGAAGTACGAGAGATAGCCCCAAATCTCGACACAGTTGGTCGGTCTCCAAATGGAATGAGGTCATCATCACCAGTCTCTGCTGCTCTTCTCTGCATGTCCAGTCGTTGGTCACGCATGGCTTTACTATCTACATTCTACAAGAGATGGGTAAGGCAGTCAAGAACTTGATCAGAAGAGAACAAAACCACATTGCTTTTATAACAAGCTGGCACCAGCATAGCAGTCTCTCTCATATTCTCAATTCCTTTTAATCCTTCAAATACATTTCCTGTTCTGCAGTTTGTAGCTCCATGGTTAAGAGTTCGCATCTCTTTAATGGCCTAACTTAAGCCAACCACTGGTACCACCACTGCGAAAGCTGCGTGATTAATTCTGATCAAACCAACAGAATGGAGCAGCAGCAAAAGGAAGTAAAGAGAGAAAGGTTACTTGAACAAGAGAGAAAGATCTCCACAACAAAATCAAATAGGAGATCAGTAGGCATCATGGAGGAATATATATATTCCTTCCGTAGTCCAGAAGAAATTCCTCTGAAGCCCAGTGTTAAGGCCTATATCATCCAACAGACTGCAGATGACTCAAAAGGAGAATTATTCAGTAGAACACTTGTATTGGACACGTCCAATACATCTTTCCATAGTCAGATTTTGCTTTAAGGAGTAGTACTGCTTGGAGTGTCCAGCTTTCTAACTCAAACTCAGAGTCATACACTCATGGGTCACAAATGAACAGACAAACCTAACAGTTAAGGGTTAAAAATAACTTTGCTATGGTGCAAAATTAAAATTCTGCAAGTTTCAGTGGGTACAAGGACTGGTGGAAACAGACAAAGTAGCATAGCTAATTGTAATAAAGGGGGTGTATGTAGAAGTCACAACTGAGCTGGAAACTAAAGAAACTTAACATGCTGAAACTGAGAGAAACATTAGACACAATCTACTTCAGAACTCTAAAAAAAACTTGTGCCATTTTAATCTTGAGCCTGTCCGATGCTAACACCATTTTTATTTCTTTTTACTGAGTGGGGAGGAAGGAAAGTAGCACCAGTTACAATGCCACCTGCATGAAATCCAACATAATGTAGTCCCAGATGATACTACTCTTATCCTTAAGAAAAGGAACCTCACATGAACAACAATAAATAGAGGAAGAATTAATTCATTTGCCACCTGTAGAGAAGGGCTCCTGAGAATTTTTTCCCTGTGATGAGAAAAAACCTGAAAAGCAGCAAATGTCTCATTTGTTTACCTGGGATAAAGCTCTGTGGCAGTATGTTAGCAGTGAAAAAGAAGGCTGCTTCTGCAGAACCACTTCTCTCAATTAAGTTGCAGTTTGCAGTTTTCTAGCAGTAAGAGTGAAAGACCAGAATTGTCTGTTGGTTCCTTGAAGGCTGCCACTTGAACAGCATTAAGAAAATTCTGAGCATAACCTCAGCTCTTCCTCAAGCTGATTGTGACAGTGCTATGACTCAAGCCAAATACATTCTGTAGTACAGAGCAGTAGAGGCCAAGTAAAACTGAACCAAAGCTGCATATGAAATGACTTTTCAAGCTGTTCTTTTTTTTTTTTTTTTTTTTTTTTTTCCAGGAGAAAGCCTTCTTTTTTGTTCCCAATTCCCACAGTTCCTTCAAGGCTTTCAAAGAAAGCAATTCAGCAGAAACCAAAAAAGAAATATAATAGTGGTGGTATTTCAGTCAGTGGTTTTTGTTTATTTCCTACACTCAATTCCCCCAGTAATGGCACCCTAGCAGCCCTGCCTCTTTCTTTTTGCAAAACTGTCCTAGGAAAATAGCAGCTGCACAAAATAAGGTTATATCCAGACACTCACAGTTTTAGCAAAGGATGGAATATGCAGAACCTACACAGTTTGAAACCATTTTTAGGAAGAATCAGTTTAGTGTTATGTTACGATTACACTTCTCTTCGCAGAATCACAGAATTTCTAGGTTGGAAGAGATCTCAAGATCATCAAGTCCAACCTCTGACCTATCTTGAAAAGTTCCAAGCGAGTTTAGGGTATTCTTGTGGTCACAAAAATCACAGAAAATCATTTAAGTAGAAGCTAGTAGCACTGCTCCCACAATCACCATAAAATGAATGAATAGCACAAAGTTATAGTATCTTCCTATTACGGAAAAAAATACAGGGAGCAACAGATGGGTGTGTCTAACTGACAAGCTGCCTGTAGAGAGTCATAGTTGGTTTTCTATTAAGCTTTCAAGTAAGCGCTCAAGTGGCAGAGTAGTACGACTGCATCTATATTCAGAACTTAAAAACTTTGAAAGTAGAGCACTCTGTACACTTCCAAACATGTTCTTTGCAATGCATTTGAGCTTAAACACAATCACTGCCATCATCCTGGAAAGCAAATGAAAGAGGCCTTCCCAGCTCACAGAAGTATTGATGTTACTACTGTGTTCCCCTAATCCCTACATACCGCCATCTCCACGCTCCTTGCTGCCACAACATCTTTGGGTTTTGCATCTTTGGTTCCAATGTAGGAGCCGATGGTGTCACAGGACCAGGGAGAATACTGGCTGTAGTCATTTCCTTTGTACTTCCCAGCTACCTTCAGGTCTTCATCCAAGTACTGTACAAAAACAAAAATCTGGTTCCATCAGTGAGGGGAAGAAGCATGTTCACAGCCACAGTTACTTAGTTCAACAGCATGAAACTTGAAGAAAAACACCACAAGGATTTTCTTTATTTATTAAATTTGATCCATTTGGAATTGGACCACAACAAGCGCAAAATTCCGATCACCTGGCTTTGCTCCCAGTGCTGACTGTTCACTTGGCCAGTATGAAAGTGGTATTTTGACCTTGGATAAAAACAAAAAAACACTTCTAACAAGCTGTTATTTAATTCTAAACATGTCAGGAGTAAACGACACAGAGTCCAGTGGCTGTAAAGGCTGACTCCTTCAATTAATAATGGCTTGACCTCATTCTCTTGGTTGCACCAAAAGTAGATCACATAGGATCAGTGGCACAGATTGGAGGCTGCACTATAAGGGCTTCCCACCCGCAACACAAAATCTCTCCCTAAAAAGTCTTCCAACATCATGCTGTTAATTTTCTTGTTATCTTCACTTCTCACCACACACAAACTCAACAGTATTTTCTAAACATGTTACTGAATCAGAGTTTTGTCAAAATATGCTTACCTCCTCTGAATGAAAAGGATGAGGCAAGGTTGGTGAAGGTGCAAAAGGAGGTGGAGAAATCACTTTCCTCTCCTCTAGCTGGGCCATGATCTCCTTCCTTCGTCGGTGAAGTTCATCCAGGCTGGGATGAGGCTGAAACAAAGACAGAAATACATTATAAAACTTACGAGGTACTAATATACAAAATTACTACTTTAGAAAATGCTGTTTATCCAAACAAAGCGTAACTGCTACATGCTGCAAGAAGAGAAAAATTATACTTACCTACTTCGAGCACTAAAATGGATCCTGCTTTTTTCCACGTTAATATCATTACAATTACTG
This sequence comes from Oxyura jamaicensis, assembly GCF_011077185.1. Taxonomy (NCBI): domain Eukaryota; kingdom Metazoa; phylum Chordata; class Aves; order Anseriformes; family Anatidae; genus Oxyura; species Oxyura jamaicensis. The sequence goes on along the minus strand of NC_048900.1, from coordinate 12,625,559 downwards.
AGTTGACCACTAAGTAGATTGCCTCCCAGTTTTTGATCAGCTTTATCAAATGCACCCCCTTCTGAAACTTCAAACTTGTAATTCCTCACAAAACCCATCACCTCACTGCAAAAAGATTCAATTTCTCAAGTAGTTCATTTTTTCCCCTCACAGACACAGCTACAAAAATGCCATTTGAAAATCATACCCTGTGGCATGAAGGTCTGATCTGACTGAGATGTGGAGCCACCGGGCAATAACCCTCTGTTTGCTGGTATCTGTCCCTGGATTCAGGTACGTAGGAGGGTACAGCCGCTTGGGGAATTTCAATAGGCACAGGGCTTCCTCGGACAATCTCCTCTCGTTGATATGGCTGCACAGGGGGGTACACACGACGGCTGTCATAGTGTGGTGGATATATGGGCTGTCCCATAGGAGGATACTGCTGTGGCTGCGTGTACTGTGAGCTCACCACACGATCCTGAAGGTAGGGTGGGTAATGGTCTAAGTAAGGTGGACCAGGTTCAGGAGCTGATGGAGGAGGTCGTACAAATCGAGACATGGTCTGAGGATAGTAAACTCCTGAAATTAGGCAACAAGAAAGAGACAAACATGATACAGAACGTAATTATGACATTGTTCGTAGAAAGTAAAGATTTGTTCTGCCTCCTGGACAGCAGAAGCAAATTTTAATACTTTGAACCACCAATGACTTCTAAGATTGTACCTTCTAATTATCTGAAGTTTTCAGTAGTTTATCTGGCACTTCTGGATAATTCAAATACATGTATGGACACATGCACACCACTAACAATGAGCACATTCAATTTTGTGGACAAGCGAAATCATCTTCAACACACAGAAATCAAATATAAGCTTTGTTCCCCAAAAATGCTCTGCAACTTTTTTTCTTTTTCTTCCCACTTCCTTTAGTCTTTCATTCCTTCTTTGCCTTTCATGTTAGCTTATCTTCGCTTTGTCAGTTCTCTCTCCAATCTTGCATTACATGACAAGCATCATTCCCTATCTTTATAATTGTGCCTTTTCTTTTAAAAATCCCCTTCATTATTTTCTTTCTCCGTTTGGCCTCTTCATACTTGTAACTTTTCCCCTTATTTCATTTTTTTCCCCTTATTTCTTTTTTATAGTGTTTTCTTTTTGTGCCCAGCACTTTTCTAAGTTCACTTGTCTCTAACCATCTCATGCACGCAGATGGTTCTGAAATATCCATACACTTTTCAGTTAGTACTTTTACCCCGCAAGCATAAACCCCTCTGCTGATAATGCATTATTGTACATTTTCCCTGGGTCAAACTGAACTGAGGGCTACCGTATTAGCTCCCTGTTCTAGCCCACTGATTGGAAGAACTGAAGCAAGAAGCATTTACTACACTAGATAGGTACAAACTTCTAAAGTGAGAACACAGCCTTCAGTCAAGACATAACAAGCCTGCTGAGAGGCAGCTCAGTAACTGCATTTACATGCTAAATACATCTATATGTCAGACATGTCAATTTCCATTGTATTATACCATAACCACATTAATACCCATGGCTCATGTAACATAAGAAAACTCTAACTTAATAGCTTAAGTAAACACCAGGGAGGGAAGGAAGAATAAAATCAGCATGAAATTAAAAAACGAGATAGAGAGCTTGGTCTCAAACTTACCTTGTTGGTATGGTGCTGGCTCAAATGGTGGGGCAGCTCCTCTGTGATCCTGATAAAACATATCTGCTTGCTGAGTACTATACAACTGAGACCCACGCGGTACCATTTGCAACTGCTTGGTGACAGACACTGAAGGCAGATCTGTTGGTGCCCGAGCAGGCACAGGATGAGGGTTCACTGGTAAGGCAGAAATAGAGCTCTTGGCGACAGATTCCAACCTAAAAAGCAGAAAGATGCCATTGCGCATTAAGGCCTGATATAGCTCACTGGTTCTTTGTCTATATTCCACCTTGTGAAGACTTTAATCATGTTCTCCAATTAAAATACAAGCTAACAGGGACATAAAGCAGTTTACAGCTCTAACTTTAGTTTTCTACTGCACTCTACTATTACAAAACATCACCCCCCCCACCCCCAGCCCCCAAACTAAAGAACAAACAAAAAACTGTTCTTTTTTTTTTTTTCTTCTAGAGAATGGGTTTACTTGTTTCTACTGCATATTTACACACATGAATTTTCAACAAGTTAGGAAGACCCGTACAATTCAGGAGGGGATCCAGGGGCACTGCTACTCAGATGATCCATCTTCCCTGGCTTCAGAGCAGTTTCATAACCGGAGTCAGTCCCCCGAGAAATAAGTTGCGTCACTGTGCTGCCTGATGACACAATTCCATTTGGCAAAGCAGAGGTTTTCCTGTTGGGCAAGTCCACTCCCCCTTCATCCGAGAGGATAGCTCCTGAAGGTAGGCCCACCTCATTCAGCTGGCCCAGGGAGGCACTCAGGGGTCTTCTTGGAACCAGACGCTTGTTCATTTTACGAAATCTTCAGAAAAAAAGAGATCATACATAAAAATTGAAACAAAACGCTGAAAGGAATTTCAGGTGTTTTTTTTTTTTTTTTTTTTTTTCAAATACAGATGCTACTCAAAGCTTGAAGCTGTAATTCAAGTTTCCTAAGAGCTAATGAGACATATGTTTTTAATAGCAGTGAAATTCTAGTCTACCATATATCTGACCTGTTCATAGCAACTTTAATCAAAAGAACTAGTATCAGTCACACTAAGGATGGATTTTTCATGACAAGTATACCAACTATTCAGAGCTCAGGTTCCCACAGCACATTTAAAATCTTACCTCCTGTACATACATCCATTACAACTGTACCAAAACCAAACAAAACCAAATATCACATAAAATACTACTCGTAATAACGGAAACTTCAAAATAAGAATTACAGGCTATCGAAGTCGTTTTATTTAGAGAATAAACTAATAGCAAACAATTAAAGGGATCAAAGAAGATGAAAAGATTCCCTGTTACACCATTTGTCTGACAACAGGACAATGTAAGTCTTTATGATATCATATATTAAAGCAGTTTGCCAAGATTTATGTTACTGTAGTCATACGCAGCTTTACCACTTGCATGGCTTGATAAGTGAAGTGATTGCAGAGATAGTATCTCTAAACACAGTGTAATTCCAAAAATCTAGCTGCTTCTGATAAGTCTGAACAAACACGAGCCTTTTAAGGTTCGACAAAAATCAGCAGACTGATGGTACTGGACTAACAGAGCAAATTCCAGAGTTGAAGGTCCTCCACTAAACCTCCTGCCATTAGATAGATACCAGAATGCCAGTGGGATGGCTTATCTGTCAGCCCGAGGGTTCCCACTGGTTGTAACTGCAGAACAAGAGGCTATTCCCTATCCAGAAAGCCTTCAAAGGGGTTGAATTGGTTGAAGCCAACACTTCCAAATTGTATATAGCAAACAAAGTGAGATAACACAGACTAGGAGAGTACACACGCTGCTGCAGACCATGAAGGAAGTGGGCCATTATACTCTAGCACTCAATCCAAGGATAATCTTAAGGTTTGGCCACGTGCACAGCATTAAAGCAGTGCAGCCTGTAGGAAAAAAGTATTTTATTTTTTAAAAATATGTGACCGACTCTATAGAGGCAGACAATTCTTGCCATATACATCTTGGCTGTTCACTAAGAGTTCAGTGGCAAGACAAGTTAACTATCTTGTAGCTAACTTTGCAACTCTCCAGCAGCACCCCTATTTCCTGGCTGGGTTACCCACATAAACAGTCAGTTCACACTACACAGTAGTGATAGCAGGCATCATTCAGAATGTGTAAAAAGGAGTAACCAAACAGGGATATCACCACACTATAAGCACCTGAGTAGGGTCAGACCACCTGTGGCTTTCTAATCATTTGCTGCTCCAAAGTTATTCTGGCATCTCCTGTCAGGTGAGTGAGTCAGCTGGAGGGAGACACGGAGGTGAGCTGAAGTGATCTCCCCAGGTGAACTTACTGCTTCACCTGGACATCCTGCTCAACACCCAAACCAGTTTTCCACTGAAAAGCAGCAACAGGATGTTGGGAAACCACTGTCATGTTCTGCCTAGCAATTACTTCTGGTCATCTCCCTCCTATTAGGTCTCTTAGAGATGCAGTATTTGATAGCTCCTGACCCTTTTTCTGTGAAGGTTTGCAAGCAACTCGCAAGAGGATGATGACCAGACAGCCCTGCTCATTCATCTAGAGCACAACAGTACGCTCAAAAGAGAGACACAATCATATATGAACACACATTCAGATCAAAACTGACAGGAAGAGTTCATATGGTATTTTGCACAACAAAATGCTTTGCAAGAAACCAAGTTGTACAGTGCTGCCCTCTGGATTTTTCTGAACAAATTTATGAATGTTTGCTGCAGTGTGTGCAGGACAAATTTATTGTAACACCAAAAAATTAGCAATCACCTATGCAAACAGGGTCTTCATCCCTAAACAAGAGGGGAATCAGCTGCTTTTTAAGCAGGTCTAGATTGTAATTTGCAATCTAAGGCATTACCGCATACTACCCTATAACATCCCTCGTAAACTTAAAGCTGTATATATGTATATTATTGCAATGAAGATCCTATTATTTATAGGACCTACATAGCAACAGCAATTTTCTCCCCCCAAAAATGCATCTCAGATATTCTCCCATGCATATTGTTCATACTAAACATTTCTAAAAGGAGAACAATTAAATGTAGTATTTGCTCAAAGGAATTAAGCATAGATAAGAGACATGAGGAAGAATCAGAACTCAAAGTACTCCAACCGCCTACAGAAACCACTACAACCTGAAGCACAACATTCACCTCACTTCACCCCAGGATAACATTATTATTAAGGCAAACAATCCAGTCTGGATAAATTAGGCCTCCTCCACCTGCAAACCCGATGAACTGTCTTTCTTGACATACACGACTAGTTTGGAGGTGAGAATACTGACTCACCACCCTTGTTAACCATCCAAAACAGCAGCACTACCATTCTCCATTTTCTTAATACTATGACAAAAGGGAAAAAATAATAATAATAAAAAATAAACTGCTTCTGCACAAGTATTGAAGTCCTATTCTCTGTGATTTTGAATAACCACTTTTGTCATTCTAAAACCATGTGCTCTGCTTTTTTTTCTTCCCATTTTGCTTATGCATTACATGCTATACAGCATGTATCAGTATTTCCAGTTTTAGATTTTTTTTTTTTTAAGAAATCTATCAGTATCATCCTGTCTCTCACACCCAATTAAAAAGCCAGGATGAGAATTATAAAGAACTGACCACAACAGATGCAATCTAGCAATATTTTAAGCCACACTTAAGAAATAGTAAACAAAAAAAAGCCTACCCTCAACATCTCAAACACTTCTTGTGGAAATGTCAAATTTTCAAGCTGCTGTTGTACAAAGCAAAATATTCTGTATTTGAGAATAAACAGTTCCAAAACCAAACAGATGTCTGTTGTAAAAAATTCATGTTATTTCTTGCCAGTATAATAGATAAACTATGCTTCCTCTCCTCATTCCTAGATACGATAAAAAAAAATCCTAAAGATAAGGCGAAGCAAATAATTCGTACACTTACTTTTCTAGCTCTTCCTGTGAATGTGCAAAGGTGCAGCTGGCTCCTCGGGGACATCCTCCTCTCTGTTTCATGTCTCGGCACATGTATGTCTTGTACTTGCTGTGCTGAGGAGGCTGGCAAGGTTAAAAAAACACAAGAAAGATACCACATTTAAGTGCACTTAACCAAGAACTGAACGTATCCTCTTACTAAAACACTGAGGCATGACTGTTGAATACTCCTTCAATTTAAACATTCCAAAGGGTGTCTAATGTGAAGCAACTGGAGCAGTATTGATGTTTGGTTGTTCAACAGAAAGAACAGATTAAAAGAATAGTTATTTTGACAACTGAGACACTATCAGGCTTTTAAAACTTGTTTATTCATTACTGGATCTTGACTGGAACATAGTTCTAAGTTTCTGGAAACAGTTAAGTGAACAAAACTGATATAGACGGGGGAAAAACATTACCATGCTTAATCAGAAATTGCCAAATATTGATCAGGCTTTGTGGTAGATGGAAAATAACACGCTTTGGTCAGTTACTTTTCCATTGCTTTCTGTTAGCTCAGAAACAGCACTTGAGTAACCCTTTGATCTCTGTGAGAGAGATAAACTTCACCAAGACACTCTGTGTCCTCCTTTGGACTAAAAGTCTCTTGATTACCTATAATATTTATTTTTATTAATAGTAGAGGATTCAGTCTTACTCCTACAGAAATCATCAGGATATAGGCTGTCTTTTGGATTCCTGTTAGTTCACAAATACACAATGCCTTGCTGCAATCTCACCATCTGCATGTAGGCCTGTTTTCCAATCTGTAAGTAAATTTTGACAGAAGGCCAGAGGTGGTCTTAAAGTTACTGAAATGCACAAAATTACATCAGTCAGAGGCAGAAATACTCCATATCAGACTTCTCACCAAGGAAAAGGTCTGTAAAAGTAGACTCTTGCTTTGTGAGAAACTCAGCCAGAAGATGCAAATCTGTAAGAAGTCATCTGCAGATCGTTTTTTTTTTTTTCTTGCTATCTACTACAGTGAAAAAGGATTTAGGCAGAATGTACATGAGCTGCACAGCCCTCTGCTGGCCACTGTTGCTAGCCAGCAAAACTCTGCCCAAAACTCAGCACATATCCCGCTTTCCACCTGGAGGTTTTGTGTTCCCTCATATACCAGGTCTAGGCGATAGCCTCTCCAGAACAAAAACCTTCACTGTTTTCCCACTGATTCCTACTGTTTTTCCCACTGATATTCCTACTGCTTTTCCTCTTGCCAGTAACTGTGCTCATTAGAATGCAAAAAGGTAAAAGAGATGAAACAGTTTACTTTGATTTTTCTTCCCCCTTCTCCTAAGAGAATCTTTCTACCTGTTCAGCTCCCTGAACCAGCTCTCCAGGAGGCTGAGTGCCAATGCAGAGGGAATGGGAACGTATGATAAGCAGCTTTGTCTTTCTGCAGCAGCTAGCATTTAGATCAACCTAGCTATACAACAAAATGAGATCAAAGGAACACATGGTAAGATATAACAGAGATAAGCTAGTATATATTTGGCAACATCAATTTCTGAAAACCAAAAAAATGGTTCAGAAACCCAGACAGTTCCTTTATATGAAATCTTCCCAAATCTTTAAACTTCATACACCATTAAATACAGGTGTAAGATTCTTCTCATTAACAGAGTGACTTGGCTGAAATGTGTCATTAAAAACATGAAAACTCCCACAGATCACAGTGCAAGGCACCCCAGCTCCTCCTCCCCACACTCTAATCAGGAGTGTTAATTCACAACCCTACGCTTGTAGCTTGATCAGATTGTTTTCTTTTCATCCTAGTGAGCTGTGCAAATTTATGCAACTTTTTTTTTTTTTTTTTTTTTTTTTTAAAATATGAAAGAGTAGCAACATTCTCAACCTGCTCCTTGTGAAACCAAATCTCTCCAGGTGATGTTAACAAACATCTGCTATTAGACAGAGCCAGATGAAATTTGTGAATAAGCTTTTCTTGTATGATTTGGCTTTTACCTGTTGCTGATCTGTTCCTTTCTTGCTGTGATTCTGGATATAATCAACTAAGCCATGAACAACCGTCCTCACAGCAACCAGTCCGTTTTCCAGTTGTTCCCATGTTGGAGGTGGAGCATCTATAGCATTGACAGGAAACAGAACATATGTAGGAGGAAAAAAAAAAAGTGAGAAGGATTTTCTAAAACCAGGTTACTAAGAAACCACCAGTATCACATTTTTTTTGTTGCTTCTGATAAAGCTTGACAATAAATGTCATTAAACAAGGATTAAGCACTTTAATTCAGACATATGTACCACCTAATGAATAAAGCCATCTATAGAGTCAAGATTGAACCACACAAAGTATCAAATGGACCACTTTATTAGCCATTTATTAGCATGTCAAATCTCCTTTTACAAGAGCTTTCATACCCCTCAGAACTCCAGAGGAAATGCCTCGTACAAACTCTTCATGTAATGGAAAATCCGTCTGAAAAATCCCACTTCACAAATTAGGCAAAATTGTTCTGTATAAATGCCATCGTCACTGGCCTAGATCATGCAGTCAGTCACTGAACAGCAACCAAAATTGTTGTATCCCACATGGAAACATGTCACAAGGCTAGCATATGCACCAGAGCATCTAACACAAAGCACTGCAAATAAATTTCAGGCTTAATCCTAGAGGGGTACTTGTTCTTTCTAGCTGACTGACATACTTGTCTAACCCTTTAATCTATTCCAGCAGGTGACAATTCCACTGGGTGCTGACACACTCTGCTGCAATACACAGGACCTCCAAGTGTTTCTCTAAATGCCTTTCAAGATGTTTAACAAAATTATGTTCTGCTCACAAGTACGTGATACTTGTAGAGGAGCTGCAATGTACCTATAGAACAGCAAGGAAGCAACTCAAAAGCACAGCAGAGCACTGACTTCAAAATCAGACTTGCCTACTGAAACTTCCAGAGAGGCTATTAGCGATTCCACTTTCCTTACCACTCTTTGGCTAACAAATTGCTAGTACACACTGTTTTGTCTCTGACTAGTTACAATATGAAAGATTTGCGAGAAAGCACTGTCTTGCCTTTAACTGTGAAGTACAACTGTGAGAAAGCTTTGTTTCTCACACAACTGGTCTTCATTTGAAAGGTCAGTTTATTTGCTTAAACACACAGAAACTAAGAACTAGAACTTTTCATCTCCTGATGTCACAGTTTAGGCATTAACACACTTGCTTTTTTTTTTTTTTTCTCCAAATATTAGTGGGTATAAAACTTCAAATACAGCACTATCCCTTCCATCCCTACTCCCTCAAGGGGTCCATACTCATATTGCTGCTGACTTTTCCAACAATTTCCATCTCTCCTATGTCAACATCTTAGATTTCATTTACCCTTTATGCTCTTTCCAGCTTAATTTCCCCTTCCCAGACCATCGTTCACACTTCTACAGAATTCTAAATCACCAAAGAAAACAATAAATTCCTTAGCATAACACACCTGTCTCATTAAGACCAATTCTTGCCCAGCTTCTGTCTTTTCTATAATTGTTTTCTTAAGGAATCTCCCCAGTTTGTAAATAAATTTGCTCTGGGAAAGAACTGGAGAGGAAAAAAATTCAGACTGACAGCTAAGGCTTTGCATTAGGGGTTCTAACGATAAACCTGTTGCTTTGCAAATCTGGTTTCCAACAGGAGCATGTGTAGTAAATAGGGAAAAGGAGAGGAGTAAGACTGCTGCCCGTCTCTCCAGTTAGAATAACCTAATATGAGGCACACACCGTGTAATCTCAAAGAACTGTATCTATCTAATATCCTCATCCATGCTCACCTAGTTCTGTCAAAGAAGGAAGATACCTTCTGAGAAGCTGTAAAATTATTCTTGACATTCTTTTGAATTTATTTTAGCTTCAAAATAGTTTTCTCACACAAATCATCGCTGTTCCCAGGTTGGTTATGAACACCATTTGAGAATCTTACGTTTGACTTACGGAAGATGTTTCCTTCCACTTGAGAAACAATTTTTTAAACCCTTAACACCTTAAAGGCTCCTCTTGTTAAACTAGAAGTGATAGTTTCTTTTGGTTCCCCAGCCCTGCAAAACATCTAGACTGACCTGGACTGGGATCAATATTTGCCAGGAGCTCAAGGTGAGGTCGAAGACGATTCAGGTTAGCTGGATCTCCAGTCCTCTGAAGAGCAATAGTTAATTCCTGAACACTCTGTGCAAACGAGGCTGGGGTCTGCAACTTAAAAAAATTATAATAATTAACTTTCTACAGGCAAAGCAATCCTCAGCATTTCTAATGGTTGCTCCACAAGATCACAGAGCTGCCTTACAAAACTGGACTGATTTTTTCCTCGCGCAAGCTGACTTCAGCACCTTGTATTAAATTCCTTCTATGGTATTATGAACATGCCCTTTTTTGACATCAGAGGTTGAAATATGGTTCTAAATAGAAACAAGCTGGCTTTACTTCTAGCAATGTAACCTGTCTTTTCAGTGTTGTACTGGCACCCAGAAAGAAATGCAGATATGAGAGAACATTTAAATAAGGTTTCTGAACAGTCTGGTATCTCCAGTCCCTGAACCAACAGGATCACATCCTGGTTTACACCAAATACAGCAGACAGCAAAGAGCAAGACAGTAGAAGGAGAAAGATTACTAACATCCCCACATGTTCAGTATTTAAAAATATTTTAACTCTACCTAGAGCCTTCATATGTCCTCTGTCAGAACACGTGAAAATGTGGGCAAATACATGAATACGTAGCAGTCCTTGCAGCCAATCCTCCTGAATGGCACCCACAGCAATCATTTCACAGCTTTTGTAACTGTTCAAAGCATTACAGTTCAGTTCTTCCCATCTAATTTAGGCACTTTTATGTGTTGCCTAACATTCCGGGGGAAATCCCCTAATTTAAACATTTAGGGAACGTTTTAAATGTTTTAGGGAACGTAAGACAAATGTTCCCTCTAACCTAAAAGAGATCTGAGCATTTCCAAATGCCAAGTCATTGTATTTAAGAAACATGTTTCAACATCTCTTACTTCATTCAGGTATAGACTAGGAGACTGATTTTCTTTTAACTTATTGACTAGCTCCCTGCCTGAAAACGCGAACCATGAACCTCTCTTGCCACGTTCACAGTTATCATGTGTTCACAAAGGACACCTCCCAGCTAACTCCAGTGCAGCTAACCCCCTGTGGCTCCTCATCTGCTGAAAGAGGTAAAGAAGAAAGAGATAGCAAGATGGCAGAGGGAGCAAGATTCACTAGGTTACTACTATAATTATTCAAGCCATAACAGGTTTTGAAATAATAGGGCAAATGATTAATGGATGCGTACACCTGGGTACAATGTGTATATATACACGCAAGCATTCAAATTACAAGCATATAAATCTAAAAACAGTTACAAGGAAGATAAAGTGGGCTGATTTTAGGTGGCTTTACCTTATCAATGATAGACTGCATGTGGGATTTGTGAGATTGGTCTCCATATAACAGGGAGGACCACTGATCTGGTGCAATGCGTAAACCTGCTTCCATAGCAATTTGAACAATCTGGGAATCATGTTCCCTTCTCAGAGCTTCGTAAGTCCGAAATTCCTCCTTCAACTGCATCAGGGAGGAATCCTCATCACGCTTTGTCACCTAGTGGGAAGAAACAAGCCAAATACAATTAAGCAGGATAAGCAGACGTAAACTCCAAGGCAAGAGAAATCATTAGCCAGCAAGTAAATTCTTCCTCCCAAATGAAACTGAACTACGATAGTATGCAGCCAACACCCCAGTGGTTCCTACTAAAATAACACTTGTCCACTTGGTGGTTGCAGTTGATATCAAATATAATTTACTTAGAATCTGACCCAAACATTGGTGGCAGTATCAGACTTCATAAACGACTTCACAGCCTCTACACCTTACTTCTCACATCAAGGTATTTTGTTTGTATTGCAGATTTTTGTTTTAGGGTATCAGTACCAGCAACAAAGCATTTTTCTGATTTAACAAGAGTGAAAGACATCAAAGTAGAGCACCTAGGAATGGACCATTAAATAGAGTAACGCACCATTAGCAGCTTAAATTCACTTTATTACAACTCTGGTACTCCAGTGGCTCCTCGTATTTCTTTCTTTCTACCCACATCACCACTCAATTAACAGAACTGGAGATTTTCCAGCTTTAAGACTCTTCTAAGGAGATAAGTCACGCCGACTTACAGGTTTTGTTACTGTGCATCCATCAAGCCTGGACAGCACCAAAACTTAGATTTACAGCTTAAACTTCCAATTTCAGCCTACACTGCCACCACAGATGTAGGAGAAAGAACTCTCTAAACACATCTGGGACTTGATTAGGAATATTTCTTATAACCATACATATTTTTAGACACAATCAATGGTACAGGACAATGAAAACTGACAATGAAAAACAAAAATGTGCATTTGTACGCATTTTTGTACATTTTAATGTACAAAATTTTGTACATTTTAATGTACATTGTGTACTGAAATTAATTTTAAATTGAGAGATCTTTTGTTATTTTCCTGCATTATGAAATCTCCAGGCAGGATCTTCTTCATACCTTGAAGCATGAGGCTCTGTAAAGAAGCTGGACAACATGCCCAATGCTAGTTTTAGAAGCCTGAGGAAATCGCGGCTCCAGTCTCTGAACCACAAAGAGAACCAAGACCTTCCGTGACAAAGCAGATCCATCTTCCAGAGCTAGCAGAACCAGCTTTAAAGCCTCCTCTTGCATGGCTGGGGGGAAAGCAATGAGAAGAAACAAAGAGATGAGAGAAGACCTAGGAAGATCTCTGCATTGTTTCATGTTTCCCTACAAGTAAGGGCGTGAGACCAGCTATGAGCCACACACATGTACTTCCAGATTACCAGACTGTGACTGGAGAAATATTTTCTTTTATTATTGTTACTTATTTTTCTTTTTTGCTTTATTCTCTTTTGGGTATCAGATGATAGGAAGACTTCTTCGTTCCTGTCTGTATCTCTACTCTAGTATAAGAGCTTTTGAAGTGCATTATTCCCACACCTTTCCCAGCACAGAATGCTGCCATACTGAGGCATGACAAGGCTGCTTCCTGGGCAGGTAAAAGCAGTTAGTGTCCCCACAAATATATCAGGCAATGTACCACCAAGTATTTGACTAGATAACAAGCCTCTTTGATCCTTGCAGCAGTGCAAAGGTTAGCATCCTAAGGTTACTCTTCCTTTACCTGTTTCAATGGTAAAAACAAAACAAACAAACAAACAAACAAAAAACTTGTTTTAAGAAACTGACTTCCTATTCCACAGCTTTAATTTTTGTTGGTACTCAGAACGTTAACTCTACATGTTCAGTAACCAGACTATTTTTTAAGCAAATTTGATTTAGTGTTCTTAGATTTCTAAGTACATAACTTAAAATAAATAAATAAATAAATAAATAATTTGTCACACCCATACCCTATGGGTACCAGATCTCTTCCCACAGCCCTTTACTTTTTCTAGAAGGGTCTTGCCTCTCCAAATGACAGCATAGAGACTATTTTATATTTTACTTTATCACAAGAACAAAAGGACACTGATTATTCTGAATTTTACAGAAGATTTGCAAACGCACTAAAAAAGCGAGAAGTCCACGACAACAGCCCAACAGCTATACCATTAATTCTGAAGACCTACCATTAAGAAATCAGGCCAGTGCCCAATAAAAATCACTTGGACAATTTCAGTCACAAGGTTGTCCATTTCTCAGAATTAGGAAGGACTGAATTGCTTCTGGTATACAAGCAGTACTACATGTGTGTTACCTACCTGGGCCAAGGAACTGGCACCCTCTGGCTCTCACTGCAGCCCAGAGGTTGGAAGAAAGTTGCTGAGGATTTTGGTGCTGAAGAATGAGCTCTGTGACTGTTCTCTCACCAAGCGACCGTGCAGCACGCATAGCTCTGATCCGTCCTTCTTCCTCCACTAGCTGGCAGTGAACTAGTGTCACAAGTTTCCTTTGCATAGGACGACTTAGAACGCTCTGAGTAGTACTGTTAAGACCCACACCTTCAAAATAAAATGAAGCAGAAAAAATATAAGCTACCTCTTATCTCCTCCTCTTGTGCCAGCCTTCAGCTGCCATGCTGGAGAAATGCAAAACTAGTTCTCCCGATGTCCACTTTGTTAAACAGAACACCACAGAGAAGGGATATTGCCAGTCCGTTTTTGTCAGTTTGTTTCACTCAGCATTACAAGCTGACAGCTCCATGCAGTCAGCCTTCCCACAGATTGATGTTTTTCTCTCTATGACTGCTTTGGCTCTCTAAGATGTTAGAGATTCTCTCCCCATGTAGGAAGTCTGTTCTGAACCCTCCCCTATGGATTCCCAGGTATCTCCTCAAGGACAGGATCATACTGAAGCCCTTCCCTTATTCGTGGGCTTCAGGGATCACTGCCTTCTTTAACCACCTGTTAGCTTTCAGACATTTAGTATCTTACCTGTAGAGATCTCCACTGCTTTGACCTACCCCAACTAAATTGGTATGAACCAAACACTTTTGAGCTCACGTGAACAAATGCACAGATGTGTTCACGTGAACAAAAGCACAGATGTGCTGGGAGCCACTGAGGGCAGGTGAAAGAAACAAGTTGCCAGACACAGAGCTAGCCCGTTGAGTTTGTTCTGCAGCATGGGACTTGTTCGTTAGGCCACTTCTACTCAGAGTGGTTATGGTACTGCTATGGTGCTGTACAAGTTGAAAAAGCTTGAGAGAACTTTTCACAAAAATCTGGTTTTGGAAGCCTGACACCCAAATTGCTCACCTCTCCTATTCCATTTGCATCTACATCTAAGAAGGGTTGACAGGTTTTCCAAGTCCACCAAATGCAAGCTAGGTAAAATACATACTCTGGAACTCAGTTCAATTTGTTACCTTAGATTACTCAGACAGACCTGCACTTGCATGTAATCTTGTATATCGAAGTATTACTTATTTCTCTTGTAGGTTCTACATCCAATAATTCTCGTTTCAGTTTATTCCTCTGCCACAAACATGCAAAGCAGAAGTCAAACCATGATTTTTAGCTTTACCTAGTTTAATGAGGTCAGTTCAACTAAGTTTGTCTCAACTTACTGTACCAAGGCCAAATGTGCCTCAGCCTTTTCTAGGTGTTATTTTTGACATAAGGACTTAGAATTTATTTTCCCCCAAGTGAAGATATAACCCTAATGCCTAGGAGTGCTTTCAACCACCGGTCATTTTTCAACTAGACCTATATCCATTTTTTTCCCCAAAACAGACTAGCTAGTCATTTGGACAGTTTGCTATGCATGTTACATGTTTCCATATTTCATTTTGAAAGGAAACTATGTAGGAATTACCTCTTGCGCTGCTGAGTGGTTTGAGGTACAATGCTAATTCTTCCACACATTTCTTGCCCTCCTCATAATGCTTGGTATCTTCAGCTCCACTACATAAAGTAATTGGCTGCTGCTCAGGAACCTGAAAAAGAGATGACGTATGTTTATGACAAATATGCATAAATAACAGGCAGTCATAAATGCCACATGAAACTTGTTAATATCAAGCATTTCCTGTTTTGTTCTTCTCAGTGTTTTTCTACATTAGTAAGCATTTTCCAACTTGTTTAGTGAACAAATGGCAAAGAAAATATCGGTTAAACGGAAGATTAAAACTAGGCAGCAAATTTATGGTTGCATCAGACTTTTTATGTAGTGGCTGACTGGAAATAGAAGCATAACAAGAGATATATTAGCATGAGAAACTTAGCATTCTTTGCTACTGTAATTTTTTTGTTGAAGTCACGTGCATATTGAGACATCCCCAAAGCTGGCTGACCAAATATAGAACAGATCAGACAAACTCTGGCTTGCAGAAACATACAGATTCACATCTAGGGCCTCAAAGCTCTGAAATCATCCAGGGCAAAGTGATCTGAGCTACTTGGGTTAGTGGGAGAAATACCGAGCAGCAGATACCCTTGCAGTGTATTCTGCCTAGGCCCAGCCAAGCAAGCAATAAGACCATGTTATCCTGCACAGTACAGAGGAATACAAACTGCAGGTATCAATCTGACATTACAGGACAGTTACAGGCTTGATTTTATTATGTTTTGGCTATGGCATTTATTCCTTCATCCAGACATTCACCAGAAAACAATCTTTTTCAAATGTTTTTCAAAGGGATGTTGGATCCTACCCCCTCCAGGTTTCTTTTTTTTTTTTTTTTCCCTCCAATTAAAATTCTTACAGCTTTAAACAAAGCTGGGGGTGCAGCACAGCACCATAGATAAACACCACTATTCAGCAATCAACTCAACGTCTACAGGGTAGCATAAAGAACGGGAATTTTTCACAAGACTAATCACGGGCACTTTTTGCGTATGCTACTGAAGTGCCAATAGATCTCAGACTGACTTCCATCATTTCCAAGTCAATCACTATAACATAATGCTAATCCTATGCAGCTGCTCACCCAAGCCACAACCTAAAAGCACAAGTCTTTAATACTTGAGCTGCAGACAGCTACGGACCTGTTAACCTTCACACATAAGTAACTCAGCCATGTCAAGAGTAACATTACGATAGCAGCAGTGATTAAAACCCGTGAACTGATATAGATGTATCTCACCACAAGTGTGGACGGGAGCTTTCCTATTAATTTTAACAGAAATCATGTTTCAATGACATGATCGTGCTTCTACAGGCCTATACGCTGGGCTGGGGGGAAATGCTCACTCTGACAGCCCTCAGAAAGAACAGGGTTACTACTTGCATAACTCCTGCTGTGAAAGTCTGACAAAAAAAAGCCTCCCAGTGCAACACACAAAGCTGCAACAATTACAAGAGTTGATACCACTCCAGAAACAAGATAATCAAAACAGCCTGGATCAGACACTTTTACTCCTCCTACAGGGGAAAACAAGAGTTTCATCACACCAAGACAGGAAGGGTAGCCTGGATGCTTTCCATAGACTATAGTTAACTTGTGAGGGATTTGTTTTCCTGTTTCTAAACAAGAGAGCTTTAAGCAGAAGATTTTTGCAGATGGATCTTACAGAGGTCAGGCATAACTGTTTCACCAACGACAACCTCAGCTTCAACCTCAGCTGTGCTGGCTTCTTGTGATTTGGGCACCAGGCATTAATTAACACTCTGGCATTCCCTTTCATGTTAACAGAACACCCCACCTCCTTTTCAAAGCCACTGCCATTTTCCCAGGCTGCTGTCTGGGAAGTCCTACCAGCACAACTGGCTCGTTGATCCCACAGCATGCATCTCATGCATTTGTGCCGAGACAGACACTGCACAGTCTCTGCCCTATCTCCAGCCGCAATGTATTTGGGGCAAATTCCCTCTTACTCCTGCAAGCATGCAGTCTGCCAACAGCACCAACTCGAAATGCAAGCACAGCATCATGACACGCAGCAGACAAAGCGGGCTGGGAGCAGACAGGGCAGGAAGCAGCACGCAGCCTGGGATTTCTGTCTGGAATCAGGGTTGGGTTAGCGTGCATTCACGGCAGCGGTCTGGAATGCCAGACACAGCACAACACAGCTGGCAGGACACGGGCTGTCTGGGCAGCTCACAGAAAGCCTCCTCTGGCCCAGGAAAAAGCTGGCACAGGAAAACTGCCAAGAGCTGAAGAAACTATTCAACACCAAGCCTCTGCACATCACTCCCATTTCTCCTCTTTGCAAGGGAAGCTTTAACATAAAATCCAAAGGCCTTGCACAGCTGTACTTCTGGTAAAACAACAGCTCGACAGGTATTTAACTTGCATCTTAAGCTGAAGCTTGGAACGATAAAACAAGAGGCTTATTTGGTGGTTTCAGGAGCCTTCAGGAGGGAATACATTTCTCCCCACGTGCATCACACCACTGAGGATGAAATATCTCCCAGCAAAGCTTACAAGTAATTTATCCTTTTGCTGGTACTACTATACAGTTCCAAAGCTTCCCCCCCCTACTGTTTCAGAGCTGTAATTATTATGAGAACAGCACTGACCAAGAAAGAAAAAAAAGGATAAAGCCATGATTCATGAAAGTCACATGAGAGCTGAATTTTAATGTTGGCTCTATCAAACAATCGCTGGGGGACAAGTGAGAAATCGCTCAAGTTCAAAGCATTTTCACTTCCCCTTCTCAAAATAGAGCACGCCAGACCCTTTGGTCACTTCTGTTTACAATGCCTCTTGAGAACCTCAAAATAGATGCCCTGCAGATTGAGTTCATGATTTTCATCCTCATTCAATATTCCATTTTCTCAGACACCGCACCCTTCGCCGTTTTAGTTTTCACCGCAAGTACATTTACATAACACAATGAATGCCTCCCAAGGGAGGCCCGAACAAGACCGGAAAAATAGCTTCAGATGCTTTATTTAAGCCTGTGCTCATTCTGTGCACATCTGCCTGAGTGACAGGGGCAGGTACTGCGGCGGTGGAATGCTGCCCATCAGCGTGGCTGCACTCATCCGCAGGAAGAGGCAGGTTGAACGGTGTGAGGGGAGGGCAGAAAAGAATGCTAATGCATCATCACCCATCCCCATGGATGGATGTCTTGTTTCCTGCTAAGAAACAACCAAAAAAAACAAACCAACACCGCAGCCCACTGTCCAATTCCTGAAGGAGCCTTCACTAAGGGTAACTTCTTTACAAAAAATTCCTCTGTCGTGGTGCCTCGCTTCACCAGAAGCTACACCACCACATCACCAAGTGGTAATTCAAGCTTTGCAGCCGTAGTCTTCCCCTTTTCAAATGGCTATGAGTTAAGATCACTCCGCACGTTCTCTCGTTGTGCACATGATTCCGCTGCCTGCTGCCTGGAATTGCATTCATCATGTCCACAGGAAACTACGGAAGAAATTAAAACACCACAGGAATTACTGCCACGTGATGTCACCTGTTTGGAGTGCGCACAATGCTATTTCACGCGCCACAGAAAAGAGGAGGGAAGAGATTAGATGACAGGT
Organism: Oxyura jamaicensis; assembly: GCF_011077185.1. Classification (NCBI taxonomy): domain Eukaryota; kingdom Metazoa; phylum Chordata; class Aves; order Anseriformes; family Anatidae; genus Oxyura; species Oxyura jamaicensis. Next base: position 12,606,997 of record NC_048900.1, on the reverse strand, counting down.
CCATGACTAGCACCTTCAAAACACTGTACTGGTAATGTTTAAAATATTTACGTACCCTGAGTAATACAGGGATGCTCGAATAGTTAACATGCAGAACTTCATTCCCTTAGAAATTGGCTTAAGAGATTTTTGTCCTTTACCTAAGAAGTTTAAAAAGCAAGCTATCCCATGGATGATCTAATAAAGCCTTTCTGATTTGTATTAGAGGTATTGTCCCTCCCTTTCCTCATAATGTTCTTAGCTCTCTCTTAGGTGCTCAGCTAGTTCCAGCCCTCCCAGGAATAATAATTCTCATCCCCTCCTTACAAGCCATTCTTCCCTTGTCTTCTGAGGCTGATCCTATCTACACGTGTGCCAACCTGCCCAGCTACCGCCCCACAGAACAGACCCTGTGCCCATGCTCAGTGTGTCCCACACTACAGCAGGGAAGCAGAAATTTGAATCTCTGCAACAGTTTTCGTATCAAGTATGGTTTTAAAATGGGAAAAAATTGTACTCCTTGGAAAGGGGTGGGAAGAGGGAAAATTCATGAGCAGGCAGTAATTCAAGTAGGAAACAAACACTCGTCACCATGAGAGCAACGAAACCTTCACAAAGATAATGCTCTTATCAGGAAAATACGTTACTGCTGCTCAGATGCCCGTGTGACAAGTTTAGCACATTTTCTGCAGAAATACAGTACTACCCGCTTCACCCAGTGGCTCTGCGTGAAAGCCAGCCGATGTGACTTGCCCTGGAATCCTGTCAATGCTGCCAGTCACAGCAGAAGAGATTTGTTTCTTGAACTGCCTGTTCTCCTCCTCTGCCTCCAGCAAAAAGCACACAACACTTATAAACGTGTGAACTTTTCAGAAACCTCCCCAAAGGGAGAAGAACAAACTGTTCTTTTCTCCCCCCGATAAAAGCTATAATTGTGTTCTACTACATTTCCATCTAAAACGAAGCCTGCTTTTTGGGATTCATCATTTAAAAATAAAGTATTACAGGTCTCTATAGACTCAGGTTAAGGTATACATGGGTTTTTTGGAGCTTAGGGAAGGTTAAAGACACATAAAACCTCCTGAAACTAAGGCATGAAGCGGAACAAGAAAATGGGCTTAGTTTTGTTACAGAAATTGATGATACTGCTTGTTTCATGAACTGGCTTGCTACTCTCAGATCATTTTTGTTGACGTGTACCAGAGAGAGCTCATCTTCTTCATGAGACAGAACTCAAGGTTGGTGTAGTTTCTCTGCAGCACTTTTTTTTTTGTCCGTCAACCAAACCTTCCTCTGTAAAAGATGTCAAGCCTGGCCATTCTTAAGAGACTAGAGGAAAAAAGCCACCGTTTCCCTGTCCTTCCCAGCAAAGCAGCCTAATTATGGTCTAGTACTCCAGAGTCTGGTAAACACTGCAAGAGGTGGCAGGAAGGGAAGGGGAAGAGGAGAAAGGATGATGACTTACACCGAATGCTGATTTCATTCACAGCACTGGAACATGCTCGCTGAAACTAGGAGAGCTGGGGGTGTGTGTATAAGTTTCTCTTAAGGGGAACCTGGGGACAGTGATAAAAGCCCCGCTAAGCCCACCAATTACTGGTCAGGTCACAGACTGCAGTGAGCAGCATGCACGCAGGAATGCGTGGCAAACAAAAGGGAAGAGTACAAAGGGTTTTGTGACATTTGCAGGTTTTAAGGTCACCATGAAACAAGGTTCTATGAATCGGGACCGTGGAAAAATTAAGATATGAAAAGGAGCACAAACAAAATATGCCATTAGGTCCAAGTCTGAACCTAGAACTCAGAGGGCTCTCAGTACACATACAATACTACGATATCCTTCTTCACACCTCATGGAGAGACAGACGAGGAAGTTCTGACTAGCCAAACCAGAATAAAATTCTCTATTAATTGTAACGGGCTGGGTGATTTTCCATCTCATTCCAGAGGATCCTCTTTTTGTGGAAATTCCAATTTAAGCTATCATATAACTTCTTACATAGACAAAGTGCAACAAAGGCACACAAAACCACCAGACAAATGCAGAAGCAAAGACCTTTATCATAAACATGGACATTTGGATACAGCTAGAACTACTCTAGAAACTCCAAAGAAGAAGGAAGGAAGATACAATGGAGCAAGGGAGAAAGAAGAGAATAGTAACATTTATGGCATCACCCACAGATCTCACACTGCTTGGAAACCCTTCAAGGGTGCCAGCATATGCACATTACAGAAACGGAAGCACAGAGGCTCATTTCCCTCTCCTGTAGAGCAGGATGAATCACCAGTACAGCCAGAAATACAAGTCAATTTTAAATCTTCTGATAAACGTTCCAATACATGGCATGAGAAAGAGAAATAAGCACTCCTTGATAAACAGAAAACACAGAAACAAAACACAAAAACACAGAACAAAAAAAGAAGTCACAAAACCACACCTGGATCTTTGTCACAGCACCACGTGAAAAATACTCTAAGAACACTTTTCCATCCTCCTTTCATAGTTCTTCCACAACACAGGTCATCTCTTTTCCCTGACCTGCGCATCTCCTTGAACTTTCTGTTGAAACTCTGCTGAACGCAGACATGGAAGCAGAAAATGGGAAAACAATGGCCACTGTAAGGGAACTGCATTCCTTCTACATTTCTGCTTCTTACCCATAAGTTAGCCATGATTATCCCTCCTCTCCCCAAGATCATGAACCTGTCCAGCCTTGGGAGGTATGGGCTACAAGAAACTGTAGATGATCTAACCACTATAAGCTTATGCCAGTTTAAGTCTGTGCTGCAACTGAACAGGACAGTCCTGCTTTCCCCCAGCTCCTCTCCCTACGCTGCCAGTAGCACCAGTGGAGTACTCATTCTGGTCAGATCACCCTTCAGCTGGCCTCTGCGCACCCCTGCCAGCAGAAAGGGGGTCTTGGGCAGGCTCTGCCATTCTCCTGGATGGGTACAGATTAACGCCAGCTCACGAAGTTACCCATGTCGTGCTTTCAGCAGAGCATGGATGGATACAACTTGGGAGAAGAAGGAAGGGAACAGAACCAGCCCTTTTGGTGACAGCTCACAGCTACACCAAATCAAACCTAACACCAAATCAGTCAGTGACCAGTAGAAGCAAGATCTGACCCGCTGTTCCACTAGAGCATGTCATAGGTCTAAAACCTATAATCACCACCATCAGTCTATAGAAAGGTAGATGTCTCCTCTACACTGTCACATTCTTTATCCATGAATCATCGTCCTCCTTTCCTTTTGGAGGTCAACACAGAAACAGATAAAAAAGCACTGCTACCTGAGCACCCACTAGCTGCAGCAAGGCTGAGTTCACAGGAAGGAGTTCAATGTCGGTGTTGATAGTGGTCTGGTCAAAGGGGCACGCCTTCCGGTGGAGCTTGTTGAGGCACATCTTGCAGACTGTGTGGCCGCAACCCAAGCTGATGGGCTTCCGGATTGTTTCGTCGAAAGTCTGTGTGCAAATTGGGCAGGAGAGAAAATCTGTCCATTGTGGAGCTTGTACAGGCATTGCTTCAGGAGTTAATTGACAGGACAAAAATCTAAAGCACAGATTCCACTGGAATCAAAATCTTTGAAAAAAAGTCTGTTTGTTTTTAAATATCTTCTGTAAGTACAGACAGTCAGCACATAGTGTGAAACATAACCTGAAAGAGAAGAGAAACACAGTTAGCATTCTCCGCTGGAACAGGCATTTCAAATCCTTTGTGCTATGTAAACGCCACTCGTAGAGGTATAGCTCAACTAGGAGGGCAGTTCTGACATTAAATAGACTGAGTCACAACCTGTTTTAATTCCAGCTATTCTCTGGCACTGGAAAAGCCACTTAGAACTGTTTCTGCTGTTAGGCATCCTAAACAAAAAAAACACAAGGTAGTAATCCAACTGAAGTTATGATGCTGGATTAATTAGTTTTCCTTTTTTTTTTTTTTTCTCCTTTACAGACAAGCTAATTAGCATCAACCAGATTTGATTTGAAACAAAACAAGACATTTTTAAAAGCATTGTTGTACTGATTCTACTAAAATGTATTTATTTAAAGTATTGATTACAATTTTACTTTGACAGAGCTTCATCCAAAACCTGTATCACGAACAAGTTTCCCACCATGTTCAGGGGCTCCAGGCTGGCACACAGTGACTCTGCAGATGCAGCAGGGCTGCCACAGCCTCAGCAGTGACAGGTGAATGGCTGGGGTGCAGCCAGATACCACCTGCACCGGTGCAGCTCACACACAATGCCAGGTAACACCCCCTGCTGCTACTACAGCACCAGTCCCAGGCTCAAGCGGATTCCTACAGAGCTGCGTTATGCCACAGGGACTTATCTGGGCACATCTCAATTATCCTGGTAATCCCCATGCGTTACGGGGTGTAAGTCAGCATTGCGAACTTGCCCTCAGTCTGCCCACCAAGCAGCGCCATTCCACAGAAGAAGGAAGAACTTCCACAAGTCACTTCTGACTCTAAGAGCAAGAACTGTTTCTCGAGAACCCTTTCTAACCCTGCTTTATATCATTAATTGCCTATCTAGAGAATTTATAGTCAGACGAAGTCAAATTTTTTCCAATGCATCAACAGATGACACAAACACTGTAACAGAAGAGAACCTGGAGGCAGTCTGTTATTTGCCACTTTTGTATCAACACACAGAGGAAGCAAATGCTACTAACTGTGAGAGAGCCGAAGACAAGACACCTCTCTGAGACAATAAAGAAATGCAAGACTACCTAATGCACACAATGAAAATTAAAAACCAGCAAACAGGAGACATGAATTGATGTGAATAGAATCATTATCAGAAGCAAAATCAATAATGAACAAAGTCAGTGTCTGTCCTGCTTTCTATAACCTGTCAAGTCAGCAAAAACCAGTTCAGGTAACACAGAATTAGTGCGAGATTTTTCTCCATCTCTCACTTTCCCACACAGCACTGGCTTAGGCTTTACACCATGGAGTGAGCACTTGCTTGTTATTATCTGTTTGAACAGAAGCAAAGCCAGCAACCTTTCACCAAATCTTAGCTAAAAAAAAAAAAAAAAAGGAAAAACAACATAAAAACAATAAAAATCTCAACACCAAGTAAAGGCCAAGAGAAACTTCAAGTTAGAATTGCATAATTCAGAATCAAAGCATTTTAAAACAGCAACAAAAATCGGATGCTAAAACAGGCTGAAAAGCCTCAGGCTTTTGTTCCAGAGTGCAGTGTGACGTTGTTCACAGTTAACATTGTTTTGCCAAGGCAAACAATGAACAGTTACTAGTTAAGCTTTTAGCCATGTTTCAGCAGCACACCTGAAGCTTAGTTCTAATGCTAACAAAAATAGTTACTTCTATCATCACAAGATGTACAGCGCCATACAGCCATAGAACGAGGTGTCTATTGCCAGTCCATTTCCTTGGTAGCACCCTGCCTGAAGAGAGGCACTGCAGGCATTAACCCCAACACACCAGCATCCTGCAGCCCGTGCTGAATGGTGTTGTTTTGCCCTAAATGACCTCTTTATTAGAAAGCCAGTATTTTTTCATCTTGTCAGCAGACTGCCACATCAGACCCATTACTAGTGCATCATTACATCCCAAAGGAAAACATTTACACTTGTCAGTTATTTGACTGAGCTAACTGCCTAAAACATTTGGGGAATTTACTTTCAAGCCTCCCCTTCCTTTATTGATTCCATTTATTAATAAGCCTTGGCATTCAGCATCTCATCTAGAATCACTCTTTGTGAGCCAACCTGTAATAGGAATTACCTTGAAACACCACAATCCTTTCTGCAAAGAGCAGCACACAGCTTCATACAGAGTGCACGTCCTGCCGTACACCATTCGAGGGTCACAGTTTAAGAGCTGAATCACATTGCTTCCTTCCTACCATGCTGGCATTAAAATAGCCAGAAACAATTTCCCAGACTCATCTGCAATTCAGAGGTAATTGGAACAGCCTCTTCGAAACATTGATTATTAACCACCATGTTAAACCAAGCATTAACAAAAAGAGCAATTTCTTACAGAGAAAATCTAAAAGCAGACACTAACATGAAGTTACACTGCCAACAGACCAAGGTCGGGGGGGGGGGCACAGAGACTTCACCAGCCCAGACTCAGAAGTGGAAAGAGGAGACCTGAACACACATTAACACAGGAGTTAACTAATTAAAAAAACAGAAACATGTTGTTCCTGCTCATACCTCTGGCCACTTCAGAAGACCAGCACAATGAAATAGGTCATATTTATTTACAGTCTTAACATCAGAGAGAGAAGTTTCTGTTTTGCAGTTATGGGAGAGAGGGAGGGAGTAATTCGTAGCATCACTGGTCCCTTAGCAAGGCAGGTTCCAAAATACTGGAAAGCAAAGGAAGCCAGGCTCACACACAAGCACAGACGCAGGAGGGTCCTCAGCAGCCGCAGCCTGGCACTATAAGCAGCCACTACCACCAAGGCACCACCACCCAAGCAGGAATGCGATGGCTACAGAGGCACGATGGATACAGAAGCACGATGGCTACAGAAGCACATCTCACCCAGGGGTGACAGCTCCCCTTCTGCCTCACAGAGCTCCCTGCCACCCCTCGCTGCGCTGAGCTTTTCCCTCTGCAGCACCTGGGGACACGTTCTGGTGACTAAATGCCAGAGGAAGGCCGCTGATAGCACTGACAATAGAAAATACGTCTGGGAGAAACCTCAGGAAGCCATCCATTTCAGCACAGTCTAACTGCTGAAACAGATGGCTAACTGGCTCAATCCAGCCAACCTTTTCCCCACAGAGGAAAAGAATAGCTGTTTGAGCACCAAACCGTGCTCCACCAATAAATTTCCCAAACAGAGCAGCACAGAACCAAGAACTCCTCCGGTCCCGTGCCCGGTGGGAATGGCACGGCAGGGAGTGACAGCTCCCACGGCTGGCACTGCACCAGGCACTGCCACTGCCACACAGCTTTCCATGTCTACAGCTCTGGTTTCCCAGCTGGGTCCTCAGTCTTCGGGCTTGGAAGCAGTCATGCACTGAGATCCGATAGAAACCTCTCCCAGATAGAAACCTCTGCCCAGAGGCAAAGGACGGGTGGGGTACGTAAGAAGTGAAGCTGGGGAAGATGCATCGTTTTTGCAAGGTTTGTGACTTGCTACGACCTTGGAAATAACTGTAAGTCAGAAAATGAGTTTCTAAGAACTACTTTAAACACAGGAGAAATTACAAGCTGCATTGAGACAATGGTAAACAGTGTTTCATTCCCACAGACAGCTATCAGAACCATCACTGCTGGAAGTGGGAACACTTCCCAGAACAGGTAAGGTAGAAAAAGCATATTCATGCCCTCATGGGGCAACAGTTTTTAAATATGCCTCTCCAGGAGTCTGGTGAGCAAAATGTAGAGCCTGCAAGCAAGACATACCAATTTGAGTAAGATCCCCCTCCCCAGAACTTTATGACTTCTTAGCCCACTCTGTCTTCTCTTTCACACATTAACTCCCAATATCTTAAACATTTACACACACGTCTTTGTGCATGACCGAAGATACAGACATGCTAGAAAAAAGACCAGAAAATACACGGGTGCTGTCACATACAGGAGTGTAGCAAGTAAAAGGTTAGGGACACTATTTGAATTGCTGGTATTTTAAACAGGGCCCACCGTTTGTTCAAGTAATAGGTCACAGATCTCAGGCCAAGGAGGAGTCAGTACACTTGCCTGGAAACTACTTACTGGTATTTCAGTTGCTAGTGTCGCTTTATGCTATACCATGCACCTATCCTACTCTAAATGGAGGTAATAGGCTCTCTTTTTTTCTTGTTTTGCAAGCAAGCTTTAGTACCACCTGGCTTGCCTTCAGATTCCTACTCACACATTGTGCTAGTGGTGTGGGGAAGAACACAAGAAAAAAAAAAACAAAACAACAACTATGAGACATCCACAGGGCAAAAACTGGAAAGAAGAACCTCTAACTAGGAATGAAAAAGCCCCAAGACACGTACCTTGGATACTGCACTGGGACCAGAGACAGTCTGAACATATGAAATGTCTGCATGCAGGTCTCCTGCTTATGCTTAGCTCAGGACAGGCTTTATTTTTCCAGTTAAAACTTGGAAAAAAAAAAAATCAGTAAGGTCTCCTCCCCCACCCCCCCAAAACCCTTGAGATTCTGTCCTTAACCCAGACTAGAAATGTCACACTGCAATCAGATCAGTGACCTGTCTCCCCTGGGATGCCACTGGAGAGCTCTGTCGGTGCTCCAGACAGCAAAGCCTCGGCACAGCAGCCTGATGCCGTATCATGTTTCCTGCTCTGGCCGAGGCCACAGAAAGGGAGCTGCCTCCTGCCCCAGCCATGTTCTGCCTTGGGGCCAGAGCCTCTCATGCACAACTGGAAATCTTCTGCAGCTTCGCCCCTTGACACGAAGATGCTTTTAAAATCCACACCGCCTTGTGCCAGTGTCTGCTGGCACCAAGTTCCACACATAATGACACCCAGACAGACTCCCTTCTGCTTTCGGTTAAAATTCAACTCCCTCCAAGTTCATTGCGCTCCCCAAGCCCTTCGGTACAAGCCCCAGGTATCGGCCGACTTCCCTCCTAGCCACGTTCCTCGGACCTAACCCTGAGCCCAGCAGTATCATGTGTCCCTTCGTCACAGCCCAGCGAGCGCCCGAGCAGGCCGGCCACAGTCACGTTACGCTCCCAGCAGATGACTCAGCACACCTCCAGGGCAGCCCCGCTCCGTCTGCAGTTTCAGGATACGCATCTCTTAAAAGCGCTGCCTGCTCCCCTGGCTGTACAGGGCTCTTTACGGTAGTTCACTCAGCTTTTCTCACTGAGCAGTATCAGCTTCTTTTGGACGTTTGAAGACCAAAATCCTGAGTAATGGTAATTTTTATCGTCTGCTTTTCATTTTGTCCTGAAGCTGTATTATTTTTGCTGAGTCTTACTCAGAAATCAACCCAGCAGAACTTCCTCCAACAGCGAGCACACAAGCAAGCCTACTTAGCGCAAAGCTTAATGCAAAAGCAGTTCCTCATTGCCAAAACAAACTGAGCCTTGCCAACCAACCTGCTCATGCAAATACAGCTCTTGGCTAATCTATAATGGAATCTACTAAGGAAAACACCACTTTATTATTTTCAAGATTCTTACTCCTTGGTAGTACCATAAAAATTTCTGAGAAAGAGTAACCTAGCCAAAGATAGGATCCTCTCTCATGCTGGACTGATGCGGTGAGACACTAATTACTTCAAAACCTCTCTGACACTCGAGATGAAAAACAAGCCTAAACGGAGTGAGCAGGTAACAGTAAAACAATTCCTGGATAATAAGGACTACCAGGTGCACACAGGGCAGCCCTGCCTGACAACCAGACCCCTCCCGGACTTACCTGCTACCACACAAAAAGGACCGATTTTCACTGGTGCTTTACAAGCAATATTTAAGTAAATAAGACTCCCAATCTAATACACTCCACATAACGCAGATAATTTCTGAGAACACAAGTAGCTTCTGTTTCCCGACGGGAATCGCAGCACATAATACTTAGAGAAGTACCAAATTTCATTTTGGGAAAAAATGACAAGCTAACCCATGTGAAACTCTGACCAGCCAGAAGTAATCAGTTGTTTATACGGCCTAGCAAACACACTGTTCTCAAAAGGCATGCTGAAGCCACACACACACACACACACTCCAAAGCCAACCTCCCAGTCTGCAGAACAGGACAAACACCAGCCAGTGTTTCCCCTATCTAGTTCCACAGAAAAGTTCCTGGCGAGAGGGGTAGAAAAACGAAAGGAAGAGAAAAAAGAAAAAAAGAAAGGAAACGAGAGCAAAAGAGAAAGAAAGCCCATGCCTGACCAGACAAGAGTAGGCAGAAGAAAAAGCTTCTTACCTCCGCCTGGGGAGCTCCATGAACACCACTACCACGACAAGCCCAGAATAGTATTTCTGACGGGTTGAGCTTCCCCCCCCCCCCCTCCTGTTTGCTCTCTGAAACTTTGCCGTGCACCCCGGGCTGGCAGCAAGTGCAGCGCTTCCTCATTCCTCCCCTGCCGCGCATGCCTGCTCCCCAGTGGCTGAGCACTTGCCCAGAAGACAGACCTTGGTAACAGAAGAAATTCCCACCCAACAGCAAATCCTGGAAGTTGGTGTGTAACACATTCCCACCCTTTTTTCAAAGTCATGTAAAAACCATCAGGCTCTGGTGACCAGAAGACTCTTAAAAAATAAAAATAAAAGTTATGAACGCCACCAAGCTTCTGTCCCAATCCCCCTGAAGCTCAGGTAAATCAGGTTCAAGGTTTGCTTTGTCTTCCTCAGTAACGTATCTGAGCTATGAAAACAGAGGAAGAAATGGATCAACTGTCACGCAAGTCTCTTACTTGGCAATCTGTCAAGTTCCTTCGGAAAATGGGGCCAATTAAGGACAAAATGTTATAATCCCTCATTTGAAATTTCCTGGCTTGTAACACCACCGGGGGCGGGGAGGGAATATCACAGCTCTGCTCTAGTATCTCCCCAACAGAGGATCTAAAAGCAATTTAAAACAATTAGAGCCTCACAACATCCTGGGAGGCAAGAGCTGAAGTCTTCCTACAGACCAGAAAACTGATGAATAATGAAGCTTAATGTGTCTTTTTCTTGACTTCTTTCCTTCAGCATTTGATCACTTACACCACTGGGATCAAGAACACGAAAAGGCAACACATGTGGAAATGCAGCTGAAAGCTCCCTGCTCGCACTCCCCGACAACACAGCTTGCGCTCGGCTGGGACAGTAAGTGTTCAGGGAAGACAGACATGACTAACTTCATCATTTCTGGTTGATATTAGACATCCCTTACAGCTTGTTTAAAAGAAAGGGGAAGTGACCAACCCCTAATAACAAATGGTTTCACGGTCTATTACCTAGGAAAAATTTTCTACCAACCATAAGGACACCTAAACCCACAGATGATTCATGATAGGGAACGAGCAGAAGACAAGCAAGGCCAGAACACCTTATTTTCATTTCAGTTTAATCACCTGCATGGAAAACGCAAACTCTTATAACAGCAGCACAATGAGTAAACCTGGATTAAAAATCAGGGACAAACCAAACAGATGAACAGCAGATAGCACCTGAAATGTCCACAATGGTTTTCAGAAGAGAGGCTTTGGTTCCACAGGTTGAACTCTCGGGAGCTACCAGCCTTGCTCACAAGTAGTGATGGAACCAAACCCCTCGCTTTCTCCCAGAAGCGAACGCCATTCAAAGGGTTGCTTTCTGAACACCTAAGAATTAGAACAGCTAATTTGAGAATGAGAGCTAATTATCAAGTAATTGATGTGCCTCTAGACAGCTACATGCTGACCATGACTGAGTCTGAGGCCTTTTCTAAGTCATTGGGGAAGGAAGAGAGAGGACATGATCCATCCCGGGAGACCAAAACAGAAGGTAAAGTCGCTGCATCCAGGTCTATTCCCTCCTATGGTATTTTGCAGAGCTTATACAAGAGCCTATATCGAGAAAAAAATAGTTTTTAAACTTATAGGTTGCTATCAAACACCGGTGAGAGAAACCCTAGCAGAAATAACCAGAACAAATTTGTGAGTGTTCAGATTTGAGGGTACAGACACACATTAGCTCTTGCTGTCAGCTACAGAAGTCCCTACCCTTCCTTACGGATCCCCTTCCAAGATATTCCAGTCAAATTGCTTGCACAGACATCCCCTGGTTCAAGCTAGGGTTAGAGGGGACCTCTCTAATAAGCACAGGTAGGCAGAAATATGGGTGGACAGCAACTACACGATAAATACCTCATTTTAACTGAAATTGGGCAGCAGGCCAGCCACACAAACACCTCACCTAACAAAACAATCTAAGCAGCAGCAAACTTCAAGAAGAGAAAGCAAGAGGAACTAGGCAGCACACTAGAGATGGCAAACACTGCCGATGCACAGGCATCTGAGATGCTTGCTTAGGTGAAACATTCTTTCTATCCATCTTCTAGTGATGTGAAGTATCAAAAGCAACATGGCAATAAAGAGATGGGCATTTGCTAATGAGACAATCTATATTAAAGATCAAAATGACAAAGGCCAGTGTCATTATTTTCCATGCAGAAAAAAATCTATGGTTACCTGACTACTACTATAGGTGTTCCAGAGCTGAAAACTAAGTTTAGGAAAAGGGGAAATAAAGACCTTGTTGCTACTGCAAGGCCTTCATCATGTCTTAGACTGAGATAAGTAGACACAAATCATTTCATGAAGACCCAGGATGATTCACTGACACAGAAGGAAAAACAACAACAACAACAACAACAACACAATCTAACAACAAAAAAATAAAAGTAAAAAAGTGTTGTCTGTCACCTACTTTCTACTAAGATTTCTCTCCCAGCTTGATTCAGCAGCTGTAGTACTGCTTTGATGTAACTCTACAGCTACAATAATGCTATCACTGCAGTAGGTAACAGCAAGATGGAGAAAGGTAGAATTAAAGTTTTCCTAGTGACATTTACCAAAAACTGTCCAAAAATAAAAGCAGCTCTCCCCAGCCTCCAATAACACAGTCTCTAATAATTGCCACCACCACCACCTGCAAACTTTTACAAAAGTAACTCAGCCCCTCTTTCTGAAAAGAAAAAAATCCAGAAATTACCAAAGCCGGAATTCTGAGAGCTGCGTGGGTGGTTTTGTTAATTTGTCTCAAAAAGAAAAAAAAAAAATTACAGTTAAAACTTTAATGAACGTATGTCTAGGTTTACAGGCCTAGAGTTACAGGGCTAGAATCAGGTAATCAGAATCAGAGCTAGAATCAGGTAAGTTTGAACTTCCCACCCAGCTCCTTCCCCCTCTGTTCAATGGCTAGCTAGCATTGCACTATTAAATCAAAACATCTTTGCTAGAGTCAAAGTTACCTGCTAGATTGAAAACAAACCAAGCAACCCACAACAACAACAACAACAAACAATTCACATGTCCAGAATTCCAGGTGACATAGAAAAGAAATGCTGAACTACCCTGCAAGTGTAGTATTAAGTGAATACACCTGGCTACTGCCAAGCAGAGAAAAGCAGCAGTATCCATTTCACTGAAACATTGAAAGAGTAAAATGTAGGCATAAAAATCCCACTTTACAGAGAACTTCACAGGGATTCAGGAACGAGTATTTTAAGTGTTAATTTGAAAATTTTGACTCAGGAGTTCCTCTTCCTTCTAATTGCTTTGACTAGGAGTTGTTTTTTCTCATCACTGAGTAGATGCTGCCTCCATTTTAAAGGCTTCATGTTAATAGCTGTTTACATAACAGTAGTCTCTAATAAAGTTTCAGTTACTCTATTTACCTTCAAATGCAGTTTATTTTGGAAGACCACATTTAAACATCAAAACATTTTAATAAAAACTCAAAGTCATCAAAGAGCAGTAACGAATTTTCAAGCCACAGAAACCTATCGAAGCATTGCATGCCTGCCTGTTTCTTAACTAAGGAGTTCATTTTATTAAATGCACTGTAATCAAAATAAGGGATCTCCTATTTTATGTTGTATACAAAATGATCTATAGACTACTGGGATGTTATTTCAAAAGGCAATGGAGCATCTAGATTATTGGTACAGCATTCATGATATCAGGCATTCGTAATGAGAAAACATTTTGCGCCGCCCAACCCCATTATAATCCTGCTCTCTGTTATGTTCTCCATTCTCAAATGTTTTGAGAAAGAATTATTAAACTACATCAGCTTCAAGAACTCAACTGCTCTTCTTTGGGAACCTGTTCAGTCAACCACGTGATATCATTTGTACATTAGTACAAAATTGTATGATACCATCAGATTTGCAGAAAAGGCACAGGTTTGAAAACATTTGTCAGAATGCTGCTTTGCTTACCACCACAATGTAGTCACAATCACTTCCAAGAAGCATAGGAAGACAGACTAAGGAGTTGCTATCAGAGGATAATCTAAATTTTCCCCATTCTTCTTCCAGCTCACAGTTTAAGACTTGCTGCGCTTGTCCCGTCAAGAACTAAAACCAATATTGTTACAAGTTGTTTACTGGAAATACCTCTACCTACAAGTGGGATAATCCAAAGGTGGCTTAACACCACCGCAACAGAAACCCATCTCACTAAGGCACCGGACAGCGCCCGCATTGCTCACCACACGCTAACATGGGCCAACCATTTTAACCTTGTGAAGACTGAAGCATCCAGACTTGTGTTTTAACTGCATGACCAACGAAGACAGTTAAGCAGATATATTAATTAAACCTATTTGGAGTTTGCAGTGCAGGTTCGTACAGGGCTTACGCTGGGGAAAATCAGAACTGTTTCTCGGAGAGGCAGCATGACCTCGCACACGCCAGCTTTAGATCAGACATATCTGTGTCATCTGTATTGGGGCCAAAAACTGCCAAAACCAAATCCCTCTCCTTCCCACGTTAGCTCTTCACAGGCTCCAGAAGCTGCTCCAACTCTGTCAGCTGGTCAAGCAGCCCTGGAAACACTAGGGAAAGAGGGAGGAAGCACAGAAAGGGGAAACTGCAACACAGCTGCTTATAGCATCAACGCATACTCACCAAGTTTTTAGATGCAGTTCCACGAGCAGCTTTTTGTGCAACAACTAGAGCAACAGACTTTTAAAGTACATCTTCACTAATGAAATCCATTTCTCAAGTAACAACTAAATTTTAACTACACATTTAAATCATACTAAGCAACCCTATCAACGAGGATGACTAGAATAACTGTCTGGCATGACAAGAGCAGGTGAAATGGAACAAGCAACTTAAATGACCACAATCATTAAAATTGCTCCTTTATGCTAACTGTGCCTACAAAGTCACCTAAGCTTCAGAAATAATGCTCCACATCTAGGTTTAACCAATGTTTCTCAACAGTGCAAATCATGCAAATACAGTCAAACCATCCTTTTAGCTCACCACGGTGAGTAAAGTGCTCTCTGAATATGAGCTAATGCTGTAGCAGCTTGTACCTCTTCAAGCTTTCCACTGTTCCTAGAACCAGTGTTGCAAATGTAGAGGCAATCATGTAAATGCTACAGTAGCTAACAAAAATAGCTCAAGGGGACTGAACTAAGCCACATCTGCCCCTCTGGCAACCCCTGCAGCAGCTTCCCTGATTATAATAGTGGGAATATTAAGACAAAGAACAAAAGTTTCACAGATGACTTGTTTCTGCTTGTATTCTGCTTGTTTCCATGACAGAGGCTGCAGTTGTGTTTTAATAACCAACCTAGCTAAAGCTCTGGAGTCATCCAAGGTTAAGAGGCAGCTTGTTGCAGTAATGGCACCAAGCCTGGAAAGTTTCAGATCTGTTGCAACTGTTGCACAAAAAAAATAAATAAATAAATAAAAAATGAAGCTAGTCAAACATACTTTTCCAAGATCTTCTTCACACCTCTGAGCACAGTTTTGTTACAAAAAGTCAAACACAAAGCAACACAGACAAACCTGCTCAACACCTCTAAGTAGTTTTAAATTACCACTCACACATGGCTTAAAAGTCTTCAAATATCAGTGGGAGAGGTCACACCACCTTTGCTGGAAAGCAGGTTAATTCAGGTACTTCTGACTCAGAATGTAATTGAGCCTCATTTGCTTTAAATGCTACTGACATGGTGATTCAATTTGTAGAATTGCTAAAAAGAGCAGTCCTGGAGGCCAGAAATAGCCTGGGGCAAGATGCTACTCCTGAATGGGATTTTTCAACCTAACCCTTCAATTAAAAAAAAAAAAGAAAAACAAAAAAAAAAATAAGAAAGAAGAAAGAAGTGCTGCTTTGGTATTAGTCTCACCTTCCAGATTTATAAATAGCATCTTTTCTTTACAGCTTTATAAGATCATTAAAAAACAATACTCATGTGGTTTTAGTGAATGGAAACTAAGGGCTTAATTCTCAAGGTTTCCATTAACCACCCACTCTTATCCAATAACAGACATTTCAGAGCTTAACCACAAAAAAGAATGCTACACAGTTTTTGATATATATATTTTTAAATACACCAAACAATGCAAGACAGTTCTGTGTAAAAGAAAAAAGGAAAGCCTTGAACATCCCATAGATCCTCCTATTGGATAACCTCTCAATAGAGGATTTTGAATTATAAAATTTTAAAAGGTTCATTTTAAAAAAAGTTTCAAGTTATATAATTTGAACATAATTGAAGCAAAAGGGTCAAATAATCCCAGGAAGTTACCTATGCAAATCCACTGACAACTTGATGAATTTAACTACTTGAGCCTTGTAAGAGGAGATCTATTACAGAAACATACTTATTTTAGAACAGTGCTCTTATTTGCTGCTGACTTAGCAGAGAACTGTTTATACACTTTATACAGTTATGTATTATAAGATTTATTCATCTCCAAAAACGTATTACCACCATGTCTTAGCAGTATCAGCAACCGGAACCAAGTAAAATAAAAATGCAGAGGATATTTCATCTCACATGTCCTATTGCCAGAATGTTATCAGTACAAAGCACAGAACTCCTCACAGCATCCTAACTAGTCTATATCTTTAAAAGCAAAGAGAAAATTTCTGCCAAAGAACCTTATTCATTAAGGAAAGGACTAGAAGACATTCAGAAAGAAAACCAGAGTAGCTCCTCAGTGAAATGTCTTTGTACTTCACTTGGGTGTTCTGACTCCTGTTAAGGATTTTCTTCTGGAAGCAGCCCCAGCCCACCACGAGCTGGTACCACCAGGGACGCCATCACAGGCTGCCACAAGACTATGTGCATTTGGGCCCTCACACGCCCTGACTGTGGCATTACCTATCCCGGTACCTTGAGATTAATATTAATTAATATTGCAGATTACCGTACACTTTGACCACACTGAAAGCTACTTGCGTTTTTAAAGTTTCCTTCTCTTAGAGTCTTAAAATGGAGCGCATGCATTTAGCTGCCAATCACACTTCCTTTGCTGCAGACCAAGACAGAGTAAGTGCTAAGTAAGCCTCGCACTGACAGTATTTGCATGAGTAGATCATTTATTTAAACCCTCTGTCCTGTGCTGTGTAAGGCCCCAGTTAGACAGTAGGTATCTAAATATATTATAAGGCAGAAGAAGGGAAAACCAGACATCGAAACCATCTTACCACCCGTGTCGTCAACGCCTCCTTATACCAACGCCTCCTTAGTGGCTTGGGAATAAAAGCTATGACTGTAAGCTGAAACCAAAAAACAAACAATCCAAAGGAAAATTCTCAAAATCCATAAAGCAAAACTACTCTGAAGCCCTTGCAGTTGGTCTGGGAATTATTTTCTTTGATATACAAAGCCTAATAGGAACAAAGCATTTAAATGTATTTATTAGCATACTGCAGTCATTGGATTTTCACAGGCTTACTGTCAATTTTCATTCTTCAACGACAGCTCATATATCAGCCTGTCACAGCAACATGACTGATTTTATTCCCACTTCTCAAAAGCTACACTAATTCATTAATGCAATTTCAGGACTTATCAGCTAGGCTTGAAGGAAAGGATTGATGTCACTCACTTCCCCTTCCTGAAGGCTCCCCACTGCTGTCACATGAACTGGTCTGAGGGTTTCTTCTTCCCCTCTCCTGGGAAAGGGCGGGGGGACAACACAGCTACCATTTTTATTTCACAGGTGAATGCATACATTACTCAAAGGAAAACACAATGGGACATGTTTTTTTTCTTTAGATTTTACATAAGAGAAACTATGCCTGTGATCATTTTAACGCCTAGTGAGTAATACCAACACCACACCCCACTCTCATCGTGCACTGCCTAACGCGATAGCCACGCCATTACATCCTCGAATACCAACGCGTGCAATTTACTTTACTGTTTATTCCTGTGGGTGCCTTCTTCCACGTACATTCTGAAATCATCTAAATCATACCCAAGCTTCAGCTTGACAGAGATCAAGTTATTCTATTCTGAACTGGTCTAGCAAAGCTAAAAACCCACATAAAAATGGCTGTGATCATGTAATTCCTCCTTAGAAACACACCCAGAGACATCCCCACCCAGTCCTTGTGTGCAATTTTGTTAGAAACATTTGACCAAGAAGTTCCACTGAGAAAGGAGTGACTGAAAAGCTAACTACAGATTTCTGCTTGCTAAAGCCATGTAAATCCTCACTCAGGCTTCAAAAACAGGGTGGGGGGAATACTTAATTTCTGTTAGCTGCAATGCAGAGACCTTGATGTTTAATGTAGAGTAATCCACCTGGTTTATTTCTGACACACCTGGTACAGAAAAAAATGCTAAAAAAACCACTTAGGGTAGCTTGCCAGTTTTTAATGCCATCTGAATAGTCCTGTTTTTATTCATTCCTTTTCGCAAATGCTATAGAACTGAGACAGAACATCACACAGTAAAGAGATGTGAAAGTTTTGCCAATCATTCCCCCACCCCTCCGGAACATAGCCCACAAAAATTACAGTGCTTGGAGAGAAGATACGTCTGAACAACTCTGGTAATATATAGGAAAAAGAGGATACATTTTGTACAAATGTAACCTATGGAATGTATTTTCATTTGTGGCCACAAAGCTGCCAAGCTTCCATGACCAGAGCTCTCTTGTTCTAACCCAGTCAGACTTTCTCTGTCAGGAGCTCTGAAATCACAAGGCCAAAACAAAAATGCCATTCTCCAAATTCACTCAGGCAACCAAAGTGACTTACTGCAAGTCCTTAACTTGAGAAGTACCAACTGAACCACACCTTTTTGCTTTCTGGTCAAGTGTTTCAGAGAGTGTTGTCCACAGCACCATTCTTCTGCACTAAGCCACAATTATCAATGTGAAATACGTTATTCATCTCTTTGCAGGTCCTCAACACGAATACATCCTTAAACCTGACAAATGGAGTAGATGATTCAGAAGAGAAAACCAGAGGGAAACATGTAGTAAGCTGGCTTCAAGTCAGGAAAAGGCTCTCTGCAAAGTACAACACAATAGCTAAACAGCATAAAAAGGTATTGTAGAAGCCATGCCTTCAGCCAGCAGTCACGTGAACACAAATACAAGGAACTAACAACACACACAAGCATTAGCAACGTCAGAAGACGTCCCTGATGGCGCATGCTTTTCTGTAGAGTTCAACGACTGCTGGCTACAAAGCAGTCATTTAAAATAGTCTGGATTATTCCCCAAAATTTTAATTTAAAGGATTAATAGTCTGTATTATTCCAACAAAAGTTTAAAAAAGGAATTCTCACTTTCCTGATAACATTTTCTTCCCACTTGTTGCATACATTACCTACAAAGAAGTCACAGATAGTATCCAGGCTTCCATCTTTAAGGCCTGAGAAGTTAAACAAGGAAGACTAAAATAATTTTAAAAAATCACCATTTTAACTAAACTGCAAGGTTTTTGCAGCACTACTAAGATCTCTCCTTTAATTAATTCTACAGGAGGCCTTTTCACGCAATTAAACAGGAGAATGACTCATAAACAGGAAGGACAGCCTGAATTGCAGCCTCTGGTTTAACTTACTGATCCATTTCAACAAGCCAGTTTAACCTAACTTATTTTTATCTTTCAAATTTACAGCAACAGCCAAAGTAGTCACGAGGGAGTGTGCCACGAACAATACTCCCAAACTTCTCATCAGTTCCAGAGGAAGCAGTGACATTTTGAGAGTCGACAGCAAAGTCCAAGAACAAAGAGTCCCACAGCCGCTCCATTATCCAAGCAGCCCATCCTGGATTGTCAAAGCAACAAAATTAATAAGCAATATGCCATCTCTGTTACCTTATTTAGATGAATTGAATAGTGGCTCAGAACAGAACAAAGCTTTTAAAAACAAACAAACCAGCCCAACCAACCAAACAGAATACTTAGAAGGAAAGTAGCTAATACCACAGAAAGATCATTAAAGACAACAAGAGAGGTGAAGACATCAATGCACTGAGGAGAAAATAACCCACAAAAAACAGAGAATTTTAGCAAGCAAAGACCGTTACAATAAAGTCACTTGAAGTCTGAAAAAAATACATGGGAAAGTGATATTTTCATTTGTTCTTTATCATTTTTGCTTTAGTCATTTGTGAGATTTTGTCTTGTCCTGATCTATTCTTGAGACAAAATCCACGTTCCCTTTACAATGCAAGTGAAACTAAGAACTCATGTTCTTTTGGAACTGCTGAATAAAAGCTGCTGAGTACAAGCTAGTCATTTTCTAGCTTTCAAAAAATGTAAATATTTTGGAATGTTAACATCTACCCACACAATAGTTATTAATATTGAAACTGTCAATGTTCACCTACACTGTTGTAAGGAACAACTATTTATCACAATATTTTGAATTTGGTTGTTTCTGTTGTTTACAACACAGTACTTTGTCAATTTGGTATGTTACTCACGAACACCTGAGTTTGCCAGACAAGTCTTAAAAAGAAAATCACTCAACTGCCAAATAAAAGACTTTTTAGTTGCTCTAGAAGACCTCAAAGAAATACCTACCTCTTCAAGCCCTAAGTCAGCTAGAACACACACCACAAGTGCTGTGCAAGTGCTCCATGTAAAGAGGGGGAGGCTGAGACTTGCTTCCCAGTACATTACACATTGTTCGTTCTTCTATACCTCCTCTGTGAAGCAGGAGAGCATTTTGCTGTTTTGTAGTACCACAAAACACCCAGAACACCTGACTGTGGCACAAAACTCAGGGTTGATTTTGTAAAACCGACTGAAATACAAACCATCTCAAACAGAGATGGTTGCTTCACTGGACTCATGAGCACGAACTGATATTTTCAAAATTTCATTAACACAGTGTTCACTTGTAAAGGCAGGGAAAAATTTTCTACTGAGCCTCTCAGAGAACAGCCGACACCCTGAAACATGACATTTACTCATTAGGTCTGATCATCATAACTGCCACAACTACGAATGGTCATAAAATAATGTTTATGCAGCATGTCACAAGTTTAGAGTGCCATGATAATCAAACTCACTTTCTACTATTTCTTTTAAATTAGTGGCTGATAATTTCCAAGGTCTTTCCTTTGTTTTTTGCATCCTGTCATACAAAAAAAAAAAAAAAGATACAAATCACTTTAGCCTTGCTGTATTGCGATTACCAGATTCAAGACATACAACCACTGAAGGAACTCACCACTTCCATTTGTTTGTACTGTTCCAAATGTCAAATAGTACCTGAAGAACTTCCATTCCAAACTGATAACAAAAGGAAGGGGCGGGGGGAGAACAAGCAAAAAACATGTGACTTACAAGACAAGCAGCAGCCAGGAGTTAGAAGTTTTATTTAACTCTCATTTTTGCAGGAAAGAAGGCATTTACATTACACAATCGTAGTAAAACATGGAAGAGTTACTGATTCACATACAACTGCTACCAAAAAAAAAAAAAACACAACTGAAGAGGATTAAGTCAGTATGAATAACGTTTACTCTAAAAACAAGGCACAGAGAATGTAAAATGCTACTGAACAGTGGGAGTGTTCCAAAGAAGCTGGTTTACTAATAAGTGGGTAATTAAAACCATCCCCCTCAGCATGAATTTCAATTCATTCTCTTTGCAATACCTCCCCTGAACCTGACTCCTTTTGCCTCAAAAGACAGCTCTTAAATTTGAGTTGGAGACCAACACTGCCTGCAACAATTTATCAAAAATAATTAGCTTGCAGGTCCCTGAAGACATTCAATGCATACTAAAGAGACAGGATTCCTGCTTCTCTACCAGAAGTTTCCTTTCAAAACAGAAGGGAAGTTAAAAGTTTTAATTGAAAAACCTTCCAGCTTGTTCACCATTTTAACTGAAGTAATTGCTATAAATGACTTCAAGAGGAAATTCTGAGAAGGCCTTTAGAGCCAGGCTAACAGCACTATTGTTCCATCAGCTGATCAACCAGAAGTTTGTAATGAACAATAAATTTTAAAACAACCAGATCTCAACCTTCAAAGCTTGTCCTGACAGGGTTTAGTAAACAGGGAAGCGTTCTGAAAAACGATATTTGGAATGCCTGGGTCATACATTAAACGTAACAGGCTGCTTTTAAACAGTAGTTAAAAAGCATGATTTTTAAAACACATACTTAAACAGAATAGTGAAGGGATAAGAGTAACCAGGCTTTGTTAAAATAATAAACAAACCAAAAGGAATCAGGAACCTCCCAGAGCAGCATGTATTTCAGTTACTACAGCTGTTCCACATGCTTTATTTCTTCAGCAGGCTTGGAGCCGAAGTGCAATCACAGTACAGAAATCCCAGATTAACACAACATGCACCCCTGCTGTAGTTCTAAACATTTGTGTAATTGACGAACGGTGCTTTATGGGAAGAATTACAAAAAACACACTGATTTTGCTAGGTTTTTTTTTTGCAAGGAATCAGTGGTGGGACGGCTCTGTACAGCAAGAACGTTGTCACTTATGGCTATTTTAGTGACATTGAGGTTGGGATGAATAATTGTCAATAAACCCTGCAGCTTCTGGAATGCTGAATTAGACTCGCCTAACCACTGTATTATCCATCACTGAAACAAACACCCTTTACTGCACTGACTCAAAATACAGAGCAACCAGAGACTACCACTATCTGTGTGAAACAAAGGAAAGATTGGTTCCTTTCCTTCTGCTACACTTGCAATACTCCTCAGTTTAACTGCGTATCTTCCATTTCTTACATTGCAAAACAGGAAAAAAAAATATTTTCTTAAATTGCCAAAACAATCCTCTTCCCTTAACTACTGTCATCCCCCTCCCAACCACCTCTCATGTGAAGATTTTTCTATGTTCCCATTGAATCCTCTTTTTTAATCACAAAGGTGACATTGTACAAAACAGCATAGGTAAAGGCACTCAATCAAGTGACACAGATTTTTTGTTTTTCTACATGTGGCCTTTATGCTTCCCAAGATCCTGTTTCCTTTTTTCAAAAAGTATGCTGAGCAATAGCTTCCACATAGAAATCTGTAAAGGATGTCTGGGTCCTTTATCTGTGTGAATTTAAGTCTTTAGATATTTGAAATGTCAATGGTTGGTGCTCAAGAAGTGCTGCTAACCAGATGAGGTGACGTTTCTCATCTAAATAAAGCATCAGTTTCTTGCTCACAAGTTAAAGCTTGGGCCAGAGCCAAGAACTACCTTCTCAATGGTAACCTGCTCTTGTTATTCTGCCAGCCTTACTGCAAATTATTCAAAGTCTGCCTGCGTAACATTTCTGTAGTATGTTGCTGATGTACATAACAAGCCATTTGCACCTGCCAGAAGTTATGCCAGACCACACGTACACACCTTCTTTCTAACTACGTTAAAAAGGAACCTCCTGGGAAAAGTAAATGAATAAATCTTGCATAGAACACATTTCTCTAACAATTCCAGCACAGAGCACTGTACCACTGGTATTGCTTCTGGCCACACAAACTTCCAACGAAAGATCTAGAAGTCTTGATATTTCAATCACAAAAGCTAGTTCCCCCTTTACCTGGTACCACACAACGAGTTGTTATCATGCAGTAGTAGGAAAGTTATTTCCAAAAACACCCTAACCAGACAGTCTTTTTTTATGTCAGAAGGACTATTTTAACAACCTAGCAGGGCTTCACCTTCTTCCCAGTTACGCATTTCCACAAATAAAAAAAAGCATTAGAAATCAGTTAGCTCTTTGAAATCTAATACCATTGCAGCTTTTACCGTACCGGTAACAAAGAAAATGAAACTGATGCAAGATAATGTCATCAGAAGTACTTCTTGAGAAAAACAAGTGACCGAAGTAAGTGATGGGAACTGTACCCAATATCTACGTACAGAAAGGAAAGTAACAAGAGTAAATATTTGTGGTTTTCTTTCTCAGTTATCATGAGTCCGTAAGACTTGAGATTGCTTTACTGTAATAGAGCCTACACAGAAGCAATCTTGAAGGTCACACCAATTTCAGCTGGTGCTGAATGTTTATATAATAACCTTTCAAAACAGAAACACATTATATGTTTATTCTGTATAATAGCTGCATATTCATTACCAAATGCAGTCCAAGGCATTAACTTCAAAGTACAAATTCTCCCATGGCTTATCTCTCATGTACTTTGAGCCAGATTTCTTTTTTGGCCTAGCAGGCTGCAT
This sequence comes from Oxyura jamaicensis, assembly GCF_011077185.1. Classification (NCBI taxonomy): domain Eukaryota; kingdom Metazoa; phylum Chordata; class Aves; order Anseriformes; family Anatidae; genus Oxyura; species Oxyura jamaicensis. Next base: position 12,582,941 of record NC_048900.1, on the reverse strand, counting down.
TACTTGGTATGCTCCAGCAAACAACTATTCTCCAACTTACTGGGGAGCAAAACCCGCAAAACCACACAGTTTTATCTGTCAAAAGATTCAGTGAATCTACTGGGGAAAAGAATTTTACATGATGCACAGACTTCGCAAGTTCTACAAAGGACTGTCTTCTTAAAAGGTATCTTACAGTTGCAGCAGTGTGCTGCATAGCGATTTTGAGACACTGGGGATGCATGTTTGAGTCTAAATGCAGAGGAGTGCTTTCCTTTTTGTGCAGTCTTACACTTCATGTTATTTGAAAGCTACAGTTCCCCAAGTTCTTCCAAAGGGATGAAACATTTGTTCCAGGTATCCAGCATGTAAGCTATATGATTTCTCAGGTGGAGTAAAAAAAAGGTAATTATCTTTCATATTATTAAATAATACAAAACAGGAAAGGTCAATTTCCTGTTTTTAAGTATCACAAAGACACCCCTTTACCGCAGTGGTTAGTTAAGAGATACAGACCCTAGATGAAGTGCGATATCAGACTTCACCATCATCAGAGGTGATCACTAGCATCACCTTCAAGACCTCTGAATTAAATATAAATAATATGTGTCCTAAGATGCTCTTATATTAAACCTTGACATATTAATGAATGCAATTGCTGGATTCATACATTCACCTGTTCATTGGAACATTAGATTTTAAAATATTTATCAGCATACAATAATATTACAAGTCTCCAGATTATTTTTGTTTTAAACTAAAATAATATGGATACAACATTGACAAAACCCAGAAAACATACAAACAACTTCCCACCCATCTCCATTAATGTTAACGCTGCACAAAAGTGATAGATGAGCATGGCACTCAAGACTCTGGCTGTCAAAACAGAGTATGTTGACAGTACCTGCATTTCCAAGTCTCCCTCAACCCAACCCATCAAGCTATCTGCTTTGACAGAACATTTCTAGGACAGGAAGGTAAAGCTATAAGCAACTGCAGAGAAAAAGAAATGTGCCTTACTGATAAAGTCTGTCTCTATTTATGTTAGTGGAAACCATAAATTCAGATCCACATTAGGTATTAATAGACTAAAGAAAGCCATGGTCTATGGGTCTAGTGGTGAAGCTTAGAAACTGTCAGTAATGTACACACTTTTCCTAAGAACACCGGGCTATTTGTACAACCAGGAAGACTCCTATTAGCTCCACTGACTGACACAGAAACAGATATTTGCAGTTGACAGAGCACCAACTAATGCCCTGCTGCCCTTGTAAAACTAAAGGGGTAAAAAATAAAATTAAAAAAGAGGCTAAGTTTAGGAACATATACATTTCTGTCTTGTATCCAAGAGTTACCTAACAATTCTGTGTAGCTATATGACACAAACAGAGCATAAATGCAGAATTTAACAGTGGCATTTCTCTTAGAAGCAGGATCATTAAAAGATAACATTTCTAAAACAGTTACAGAGATTAAAGCAGCTCCACTACAGCCAAGGCTGCCTTGTCCCTTTGGATTATTTTTGCACTTTTTTACTTGGCCATTTTCAGTATACTAAGAACCACAGTGAAAACAGTACCTACTATGCGGGGAGGGAGGGGCAGAAGATTTCTCAGTCATACTTGACCAAAAATTAAAAATAAGAGAGCTATTCTTAGGTGAAAGACATACATCCCTGCGGAGAAAATTAAATATTCACACTTCTTAGGAAAAAATAAGCACATCGGTTTGCTCTTCATAAAATGGCACAGACCTCACAATGGCTTTTGAGGACAAAAACCAACACCAGGACATTCCCAACCACCAAAACACATTAAAACGCGGCTGTACCAATGCCGCGCTCCCAGCACGAAACCTTACCCATCCTCGCCCTGTTATCCAACAGCTAAAATAACGCCAAAAACTAGTGAAAGCGAGCGGAGTTTCTGTTGTGTTTTGTCACGGCCGAGGGCCACCTCGCTCTTCCCTGAGGCGCCACAGACAAAAGGGCGACAAGCGGCGGGGGGAGGGGGTGCGGGGAAGGGGGCTCCGGCCTTCCTGCTGCTGGTTTAACCGTGCGGGGATTTAGTCTTCTCTTCTTTCCAGGCACATACGGCCCCTGGAAAAACAGCAGCAGACGCAGGCCGCGCACAAAAGCCGCCTGTCGCTTCCCCGCCGTAGCCTGAGGCAATGCTGCTTCGCCCCCACCCGGCCGGGCCCTACCGCCGGGCCCTCCCCGCCCCCCTTTGCCTCCGCCGGCCTCAGCAGCTCCCTCCCCGGGGCGCTCAGAAATCGAGCCCGGCAGAAGCCCGAGGCCTAGCGAGGCAGGCAGCAACAGCACGGGCCCCAGTGCCTAGCGCAGCGCCCGCCCCTCCGCCTCGACCCCTCTCCGGGACGGGAGCGCAGCGCTCTCGCCCCATTGTTCCCCGCACCCCCGGCTCCGTTCCCCTCAGGGAAAGCAGCGCACTCACCACACGGGCCGGGCTCCCCGCAGCGGCCGCCGGCCCCCTCAGCTGCGGCACACGGGGGTGGCCGCAGCGCCCTGCGCCTCCAGCATCCACTGGCTCCGGGGCGCCGCCGCCGCCTCCCGTCGCCCCGCCGCCACCGCCACCGCCGCTGCAGCAGCGGCCATCTTGTGCGTCGGCTGCCTCCCCGCTCCGCTCCGCTCCGCCTCGCCTGCCTGCCTGCCCGCACCGCCTCGCCGCTGCCGCCCGCCCCTTCCTGCGCCCGGCCCCCCCGACAGGTGGGGAGGAACCGGGAGAAAGAGCCGAGTCACGGACGGGAGCTTGGGGACAGCCCTGCGGGGCGAGGGGCCGGCGCTGCCGGGCGGGGGTGCTGTCAGCCGCTGTGGGGAGGCCGTCGCGAATTCCTGTCAGGAGCAGCAGGCGCTCCCCTCTACCCTTCGTGCCTTTATTTTTATTTATTTTTTTCTTCGTTCCTCCACCTCGTTTCCTCCTCCCTAGCGTTCACTGAGGGTGCAGCGAGGTTATAGGGCCGAGGCTGTAGCTCTTGGTTACGTTACGTGTGTCTCGAGGAGCCGGGTGCGGGCTCGGAGCCTCCCGCAGCCCGCCATTTTACCTCAGCGCCCGCAGCCGAGGGAGCCCTGCCTCGGCGGGCCGCGCTGTGGTTGCCCTCCTCTTCCCACAGTGACTGCCTCACGCCACCAAACCTTGGAGTTTGGGGTTGTTTTCTTACTTTAAAAGGTGGGGTGGGTGTGTGTGGAAATGTTCCCCATCCTGAGTGTCCGTGCAGTTCAGAGGCCTCGTTTCTTTGCTCACCAGGCCCCCTGGAAGGCACAGAGCTTGGCTTGCTGCTGAAGAAGGTCCTTCCTTAGCTTTCTTTGCTGCAGGATACATTTGATTCATCATCATCCTCAACAAATATAAAGGTAAGAGGTGATGAGGACCCAGCAAGCCCTACTGCATCACACAGTATCTGGACCTGTGTTTCTACATTTTGTCTACTTAAGAAGTTTTGAAATGAAGTTTTCAAGGATTTTTACATATATTCATGACAACTTGCTGCATTAAGTTAGCACATGCTGATTGCTATTTAGTTCTCAAAGCATTTTGAAGCTATTTAACATCAGGATATTTCAAGGTAGCATCAATTTGATTCTCATTTTAAGAAAACATTAACTGATATATAAGATACTAAGGAATTTTGCCAAATGTAGTTATAAATTTGATGACAAAAATTGGGTTTAATGGTCCCATCCTGTTCCCCAGCTATGTTATTATGTCTGTGCCTAGCAGGAGGCCTAAGTGTCTGTAGTGGGCTCTGCGGCACCAGGACCCAGGTGAAGTAACGTCGGTCACAGGCAAAGCTTGGCACATGATTTGTTTTGTACAGCTCCTCTTGCACCTTGTTACTTAAGAAAATTCAGTGCTATAAAAAACACTAATAGCTAACATTACGCTTTGCCCCTTCTATAAGGTGTTACGTAATCATATCCTGAAATTTTTTCCCTCTCATTCCCCTTTTATGAAAGGCTTTGATGTGTTAACCCATCCAGTGAAGGCCTGTGCAGGATGCTGCGTGTGGAATCACTGCATTTCTAAACACTTTACCCTACTGTAGGGAGCATGCGCTGCATTATCGGTTCAGCATCCCAGCTGCAGAGGACTGCATGACCTTGAGACACCATTGAAACGATGCAATGTCAGGTCGGAAATAACCAGGCCCAGAGCCAGGGTATTGAGACAGCAACCTGCAAAAGGAAGCTGGATCATGACATGGCAGACACAAACCCGGAAACAAATAGCAGAGCTAGATTCCTAGACAAAGGGTCAAGTTTACATGGTAAAATTTAATATTCAGCCCACATTTCTGGCTTTTGTATTGATTGCAGACTGCTATGATTTTCACATTAATTTTACAAGAATTGTGGTAATGGTAGCTAAACATTAATTCTGTCACTTTTAAGAAAGAAATTGTCTATGACAGACTTTCACCAACACAGTTAAGCTTAACATTTTTCAAGGGTTAGTGCTTGAATAAAATAATATTAAGAACAACTTTAGTTTCTGAAAACAAGGTTTTCTTGCCATAGTCACATGCATTTGAGAGCTGATGAACAGAGAAGATTAAGATCTTTACAAAGACCACCTTTAACTTATCCAGACTCAATTCTAAATGAAATTGCAACCTAGTTTCTAAGTTGTGTGCTCTAAACTACCCATTAGCTGTTCCTTGGCCTGTTTTCCTCTGTTGGCTAGAGAATTGAGATAGCTTTGTGAATTGGACCCTTCCTTCAGCAATAATGAGTTAGTGTGAATTACAAAAGAAGTGCAACTTTGACAGTTTAACATGGAAGTGTGAATCTTAAGCATTATGGCTGTTCTCTTGTTATATCAAAGAGCTTAACAAATTATTTAAACAAATCTAAAGGGATGTTTCCAAGCTTCAGAATCTTTAGTGCCATTGTTACAAAATTAAATATCTTCATAAATGATTTAATCAAGACTACCAAAGTTTACCAGATTCAGAAGTTGGAGATGATCACAGGTTAGTATGTTATTACATTTTTATCATTATGTTGGCATACAAATACTTCCTACAATGCCCAAATGAAACATTAAGATCACTTATTCCTAATGACCATATAAATTATGTAAGAGTCTTTGTCTTGAAGCACAGTCTCGTATAACCAAATGGCAAATTGCAGCATGGTTTATTAAAAAAAATCTGAATCATCTTATTCATATCAAATTAGTTCTTCTTGCAAATGAATCATGAAGTGATATCGCTGCATATTATCCTAGATCAGTTTAAATATCTGATTCATCCTTTTACTCTAATTTAAAACTTTACATAACACAGAAAATTTTGAACCAGGAATTGTCATCTTTTGCAGGCTGCTTTCCTAAATGTTACAGTAGAAATGTGAACCTTAACTGAAGTTATTAGTATCCTGTTCAGACACAGAAGCCAGCACGAGGAACTAAAACGGTAGGTGTTCACTGCAACCTTTGTTTAAAGTTACAGAAACTATAAATGGTCAAGGCCTCAAGACATCCTCTTACTTCCTAGTGTATATCAGGTGGTTGTACACTGCACATCATCCTGGTGTTTTCTTTAGTCGAGTTTTTAATATTCCAGTCTGGAGACCTTACCACTTCTTATAGTCAGTTCCTATATATGGTTCCTATTTATTGAAAGGTTTTCATTTTCAGGTAGCTTATGTTTGCCCTAGTATTTAATTCTATGACCACTTAGTAAATTCTATTACCAGTATTTACTTGCTAACAACAATTTTCAGTATTACAGCACAGCTTACCACAGTACTGCATTGTTTAGAGAAGTGTGATCTGGAATGACCTATGTGCCTTATTAAGGAACATTGCAAAGATGCATGCATACTTTAAATTTCAAAACCCATTTTAGACCTTCATATGATTAACACTTTTCTAGCTGATTATTCTTAATTCTGGATTTAAAACGTTCAGAAATTTGTAGATGAGCTTGTTCCCTCTTTTTTTCAGGAACTGATTTCACTAGATAACTAGAATATTTTAATGTCTACCCTCTGCAGTTATCCCGCATTTCTTCCTTCATGATACACTGCTTTCACGTATGAAACATAAAACATTTGCTTTTAGGATTACTGTTTTCATATTTCATTGCAGCTTGTTATTAATTCTGCTGTCATTTATCTCTAATTATTCAAATTGTTCTTTATTGTCCTTAAAATCCACAGGAATTAGTTTAAATTCTAGAACAACGTGTCAATTTTCCATGACATCTTTTTCCTCACCAAAGAGGTGCTAATGTAGGCACAATTCTAGGATGTTATATTTGTGGACAACCTAGTAACCTTCTGATTATACATTAGAAATGTATCCCTCCATTAGCCTGTATTACTGAAAGGAAAAAGGTAAAATATCAGCGCAGCTGTCAAATGGTATCATTTTGATGATTCAATTTTGTATTACTGTTTCCATATAAACTTCAATGCAGTAGTACAATAGCTGTCTTCATAAAAAGAAAGACTTTTAATGTGTCGGCAGTGTTTCAGTTTGCTATTTCAGTTATCTACATGACCACTAAAGCTGATAATGATGGAAAATTTCTCATTTTGAAACCTGTGATATCAAAATGAAAGGCAAGATTTAAATATTTTCCCAAATGGCTGCAATCATTAAAAAATGTTGTTGCTGTAGAAATAAAAAATTCACACAACCAAAATTACTACATTTGTGTTGTAAAACAAAAAAGAAAATCTTTAGCACTTTTTTGTGCTTGACCATACACATTAACAAAACCTAGAATTCCTGCTCTTTTATAAATTTCCACTCACAGAAGCAGAAGACGAAAGCATAACCACCCAATGTTATCATTAAAGAATAAGCTGAATGTCATCCAAGCCCATATAGTTCAAATGCAACTTTCAGAACTAATTATGTTAAAATAGTACGCGTGTGAAAACAAAATAAAATCTTCCACTATGGAAGGACATGCTCAGTATCTAAACCATAACGTATGAAGTTTAGATTTCATTTATACAAGAGAAGCCTTAATGATGTAATTGGATGTGAAAGGCACAAGTATAAGATTAAAAGTAATTCCATGAATGTTTCTCTCTCAATCATTCAATTTACACAAGCAAGGTAATAGTATGTAACTCACCGTTATCAGATTTGTTTAAAAAAATGTAAAACTTTCTACAGTTATTTGATGGTATGCAAAATAGATCTGCAGAATATCAATGCAGTCTACATTTGCATTTTCAGACTACTAGGAATGAAGAAATAACATTCCCAGTATGAAGGAAAAGAAGGAACAACGAGGAAGGTAAGAAAATTCCCTCTGATGATTTCTCATTAGAGGTTCCACTTAACTGTACCATCTCATTAGGCTCCTTGTCCCACTGACAGAGGGATCCTATATATTGACTTAGTAGTGAGTGGCACAGATTCTCATGGTACTCCTTAGTGCCTTTTTGCTTACATGCCATTGCCTTGTTCGCTTTGATCCCACAGCTTCAAGTGTCATTCAGCAACATTTCTTTCTAGGCATGAGGGAAAAAAAACACCTCGAAGCATTATAAAATATAAGAAGTAACAACATGACAAGAACACAGACCCACTCCGAGGCTGTGGGGATATCAGAGATTCAATGTTCACTGGGCAGAGCAAGTCAAAAGCACTACAACGTATTTGTTGTTCTGGTGCCCTCTGCTGAAATAACCATCTGTTTGGCTTCTGAATCCCCTGGGGAGAGCAAGGAGTCCTATGTGCCAAGTGCCATATGCTGCCACCTCTTTATCTTGCATTTTAGTTCCTTGATTTACTTCCTTTTGTATCTGGCTCAACAAAAAGCAGAAGCACAAGCCTTTCCTTTCCTTCCTTCCCGGTACTTCTGTTGAATTGTATCTTCTCTTCCTTCATAATGTTGTTGCATTGCAGCTTACAACAGCCTTTCACTGGGTTTAGGAAAATAACATGAGTTGTGATGATGAAAATTAAGAAAATAACATTTTATAAGAATTCCATCTTGTGTATAAAACCAAGAACCACCTAAAGTAGCCACATTATTTTTGCTCCTTTCTGGCAGTTTTCTCATGTTCTATAAAACTGGGGGGGGAAATGAAAGATGAGTAGGATGATACAGTCAGCACGGTTTTTCTACAGCAAGTCAATACATTTGTTTAGCTGCATGTAAAACCACAGCCTTACTCTCACTTTGAAGGGGAAGCTAAAATGTAGAGGTTAAGCAACTGTTCAGGTTCACATCACAAGCAGTGGCAAGATGTGGAATAAAACCCAGATCTCACGGTCTGGTCTCCTGTTCCAACCACTAGACCTCACTACCTCCTTCACACCTATGCAAATTACAGTAATTGCATTATGACTAAACTGCTGTCTGAGTAATTTTTCCAATCAAATTTCCAAGTTAGAGTACAAGTAAAAAGTGGGGCTGTCTTAAATCTCTGTGGTTGCATGACACTTCTGCAGTAAAAGAATACGTTCCGACTATTCCAGGAGTTATCCTTGCTTTGTGTCACATGTAAAGACTCAAGTTTTCTACTGGTTTGCTTTAAGAACATCTGACACAGGACTTCCCCAGCACATCTTCCAGCAAACATGACTATCAGTTGTTGTAGGAAAATAAAAGTAAAGGATGAAACAAGCTTTAGCTAATCTTAACATGAATGAATACAGAAGTTTGGATTATTATTATCATTTAACTACTGTGGATATCTAGTAACTTCTACTTTTTCAGATCTCAATTCTAGCACTTTTTTAAAAGTATGTTTTTTCAGGTAATTGCACAGGGCAATAATATATCATCCCTCACTGTTTCTTGAAAAGAGGCCTATAAATTTAATAACATATAGCTGCAGCACATGCTTGATAAGCACTTTACAAAAATATTTTTTTCAGAAGGAACATGTCAATTTTTTTTAGGTAGGCTGAGATTGTTTTTTTGTGAGATTATAGCTGTATGGTTATTTCCTTAATTCTTTTACCAGAGTCTACATATCACATCTACTTTCACAAGCAAATTCTATTACACACAAAACCCTACCTCTTGGCTACAAATTTCCTCCCCTGCTTTTAAATTTATTTTCAACAGAATATTTTCATTTTATTCTTTCTCTCATTACTGATAAAATGCTGTTACATAGCATCCTAGAAGTTTAACTTGAGCAGGAAATACACAAGCATGATTTGTTTTTACTGTTAGTAATCTGATGTGTCAAGTGATGCTGTCTACTCTTCTTTAATTCCAGCAGGTGAAGGAAGAGGCATTTACAGAAGAAGAGTAAAGAAATTCACCAAAGCAAATCCGTGAGTTGATTGAACAATAGTAGCTAAATAGTGGAATTAGCTCACATCACTAGACAGGAAGAAATAGTATTTGTGGTTTGGCTAGTACTGTACTGATATAATTGCTACAAAACAAAAAAAGAAAAAAAACAAAGAAAAAAAGAAACAACAAACCCAAACAAAAAACAACCAAACAACAAAAACAAAAACCATTGAGAAATAAACTGTAATTTTAAACCATATTATTATCAAATACTGAGCTGCAGCGTAGCACAGGTTCTCAAGTTTTTGGAAGTTTTGTCACAGGAATCTGCTACTTCCTGAGACTATAACTGCTGGGTTGCTATGCATTTTTCATTTTTTCTCTGCAACCTGAAGGAAATACGGACTCTGTTAATCTTGTATCCTATAGCCATTGCTGCTCAGCTGTCTATTTAGGTATCAGATCTTACTAGCAAGCAATTGATGGATATTTTCCCCAGAAAATAGTTAATCGCACTCCAATTTTCTTATTCAATTTTCTTATTCTTCTGAACTTTTCAGATGAAGGGATTGCTTTGGAGGTCAGGGATTCTCATACTAGATGCATATGCCATTGAGCTGACAATACCGAAGCTTTTTTGCCCCCATCATTTTCTACCCTATTAAGACTGACATTTTGTCTTAGTCCTTACACCTCTGTAGGGTATCACTAATGGAACCTACCAATTGCAGTTTACCACAGACGGGCCTGAAGTTATATCAGCTTTTCTGATGTTAAGATTCAGAAGCACATTTTTACAGCAACTTTTAGGCATGTCTTGCATTTTTGAATGAGGTCAACAGATGGGGATTTATGTAAATAAGACCCTTGGCTTTAAAGGCAGAAGAGTATATAGATGTAGCAACAGTTACAGATATTTAGATCAGAGAATGTGTGTAATACACACAGTGTTCATGTGGGTATGGGTGTATGTTTATATAATATGAATATTTGTGGGTATTCTTTGTGTGCATATATATCAACAGCAAAGCACTTGGTGATGTGGTGATAGCATTTCCTATCACACATCTTTGCACTTATTTTGTTTCTTAAACAAGATAGTGATCTTCTAACTCAGCAGCATGTAATGTAAGCATGAAATGTGGTGATGATAAGACTTCTGTAAAACATATTATTGTCAAGTGGATCTATATTACATGCACAGTGAAGTGACAGCTTACATGAGACAGCATTATCTCTGTGGGTCTTCCAAAAATAAATATAATCCCTATCAGTTTTTGCAGGAAAGTGACCTGTTTTTCCAGCTCCATTTCATTTAAAAATTCTATTCCTAGATACTTAAAGTGTTAAAATAGCCTTTTTTTTTCTCTTCTACCAAGTCTGAGTTTGATACTAATTACATTATCAAACCTACATTTCTCAGAAGGAGGCAGCTTCTTTGTTATGTATTCTATTCCATTTCCGACCCCAAAAAAGGAAAAAGGCTTCTCCCTTCATTCTGCTGACCAGTTATTTAGCAGAGCCCCCTGGTTTAGCAAGGCCATTTGGAACCTGACGCTTGATTCAGGTGTTACAGACCAGCACTAGGAAGGCCACTAACAGCCCAGTCACTCTTTCCTAAGACACAGAAAGGACTAGCACAGTGACCTCGTGCTTGCAATCCTGTATAAGGTCATACACTGTTAGAGGTGGCTGAGAGACAGTAAAAAATTATTTGAAGAAAATAAAAGTGATGGTTGGACCAGATGATCTTGGAGGTCTTTTCCAACCTTAATGATTCTATGAAACCTTACTCATATCAGGAACCTTGCTGCTAGAAAAGTCTTCTGCTAAGCCTGGTGAGAGACAGGGACATTGTTTCTCATCAGCCAGGCACGGGACATGTTGACAATTAGCAAAAGGATTTTTAGGTTCATGGTGTTAAGTAGATGTCTTCGGGTATGTCTCGCAAGCTACAGATCACAGCTCTAAAAAGTGTGTAGTTAACAAAAGGGTTGCTGCTTTTTTTTAATGTTCTGAATTTCATGAAAATAATTTTACACTTGTAATTAAAAGCAGTGTATATCCATTTATTCTCTGTAAAATAACACTGTTTTTTGAGACAGGTGAAGTTTGTGGATTCAGCCTACAGCTGTAACTGTTCAAAGGCCACATCTTCATCTTAAAAGTGGTAGCAATGTTTCCTGTGTTTTCTCCCACCTAGTTACTGCTCAAAGTAAGCTACTTATTAAGTTCCAACTGCTGTCAGATTCATATTGATTTGTTCTGTCAGAAGTAACTTGTAAACTCACTTCTGTACTATTGAGCTACCAAATATAGAAAACCAACAATCACATTATAAAACAAATAATCTATATTCTGTTCCTGGTTATATGGACAGAATTCAACATATAACAGTGTGTTTATTTAGGGCTGTGTCATGTTTAATTAGAATTAGACAGTGTGTTGGACATCTTTAACACATCTTGTATCTAGAAAGTCTCAACAAGTATTTAAACTGTGAAATATTTCCCATAAACTTCAAGTATTAATTAACTACTTGTTGAAGAGGATTTGACTCGATTTTATCTCTGGCATGTGATATTTGGCACCAGCCCTATGATTTTAAGGGTATCAAATCTCCCTAGAGAAAAGCCACTTCACGAGCTATTCCAAAGTATTTCCAATGCTGTTTTAAACATGTAAGAAGTCACTCCATTTTCTGAGTTCTAAAGCGTACTCCAGCAGTAAAATGAATATATTAGGCTAGCGCGCTCAAAGGTACTATAAAGACCCGAGGCAATGTCCCTGTGATGATGCTAGTATCTTAGCCGTATGGGAAAAACAGCATGGCAGGATCAGTTATAAACACTCTTTAAAGTTTTGCTTTTATTTTTGAAATTCTGGTTTAAAACAATATACAAAAATACATACAAAGACAAAAAGTTTCTGGAACCATTCTGTCCATACAAGTTACACACAGGTATATCTGAAAATAGAATATATTTTTCCAGCATACCTGCCCCCAGAATTGTTGGTTTTGTTCCAAACTATGTAATTTCCTCCGATTATTTACGTGGATAAGGTAGATTACCTCCTGAATAGGAATCCTTCTTCGAGCCTATTTTCAGACATTTCAGGCAGTCCCTCACAGTGTCCTGGTTTCTGATTCATACAAGTGTCTAGCAGTGGCAGAAGTGGCGATGCCCCTTCTGGGCAAATGCTGGATGACCTTGGCTTTGGCTTTCCATTATCCTTCACAGAAGGTTAAATGCCATTCCTATCAAAACAAATACTTATATGTGAGCTTTGCAGCATTCAGGTTGTGAAATTTAATACACACGGCCTTTTTAGCTCCAATTTAGAATGCAACTGGATTCCTTAATCACCATCTGTCCAGCAATATTAGCCTTCAGCTCCCCATAGTGGAAAATACAGGAGAGGCCTGGCACTGATTTTTTTTTTTTGTACTTCGGTGAATTTTAAAATAAAAGATTTTCTTCTCAGCATGTGTATGCTCTATGTCTTAAGGATTTTTCTCGCACCTCCCAGGACATTACAGGTATGAGGATTTGAAAGGCTCATGATAATCAGTGCTTTAGGTTGAGAGTTTATTATGCAGCAAAAAGTTGTTTCCATTACTAAACAGTTGGGCTGGTGTGTGTATTCACTTTTCTAATAAACAAACTGCTTTCCTCATTTCAAATTCTCATATTGCCCAGTCTGTACATTTCATATGTCTTTGCTGGCTTTTCAGGTATCTATTCAAACTTCTTTCAGTCACGCTCGGGTTTTCCAGATTTCTGGTAGCTTTTCACATTCTCCGCAGAACTCTCCCTGATTGAAGGAGGTGCCCAAAACAGAGAAGTTTTCTTCACCAAAAGCCTTTTTGAGCTCAGTGGAGTGGAAACATTACTTCACTTTTCTTGTGCTTGACAGTCTTTTTCTACATTCCAGTAAAGTCGTCACATTTTTTTTTTTTACAACACTGAATCACTGTTGACTCATTTTCTTTTGTGAACTGCTCTGAACCAAGACTTCTTTTTGTAAAGTAACTGCTTAGCCTGTTTGTCTCCAGCTTACAGTTTTGCAGTCAGTTATTCCCAGCTCTAAGTTTATTGCCTCATGGAATTACATCCTATTTACTTTAGAACTTTGTTTCAACTTGTCATGATTTGTTCAGTTCTGTCTTCCAAAATGCTTGCAGCTCTCACCTGAACAGGATATCCTCCACAAGAATAATAAAAATCTTCTCTGTCATATTGCACCACGTAAAATTAGGCAGTTTGGGATTCAGGACATAAATGTTTGGAAATCTCACTTGCTACAAACTTCTGGTTTTGAATGTGAATCACTTGGAGTTACTTCTGAGTGCCATTTTGTAACCATTTCATGTAAGTTTCACATAGTCCACATTCCTCTAGCCTTCTTACGAGAAAGGTAGACGATAGAGAATGGGAATCCTTGCTGAAGCCATGATCCCATGATTCATTTTTGACATGTTCTTGTTGATTTTTTTAATGCTTGTTAATATTATAAACATGACTTTCAGTTCTTCATGTTTATTACCCATATTCTCGCAGAAGTGTGTTGCATCTGAGGATAATGACAGTTAAATTTTTTCATCTTGTTCCTCTCCTCTAATATTCTTCCCCCTTAATCTTTCTTAATTCTTCACACTGTTGTGATTTATCTGAACCCTGTGGTGCGATAAAAACAATCCGAAGATTATTTTACACCAGCTGCAGACAACTAGGACAGGTAGCTCTAATAGTGCGTAATAGTACCACCAACAGAGAAACACTAACAATGCACACGACTGACCAAATAGTCCTGCATACAGCAGGGCAAATAGTTCTGCGGGAATGCTCACCCGTCTGCTTGCTTTGCCAGACTTGAGACCAGTTTGCTGCAGCACCGCAATGCAAAACGGCTGTGTAACAAATAAGCCAACTCTGGGCCTTTTTGCATATTCAAAATTTACCTGCTTTTCTTACAGCATCTGAATGAACGTTAATGAGAATTAAATGCTTGGATATATCAACTTTAAGTAGCTGCACTCTTAAAGTGATTTAAAAAGAGATTTAAAAATCGCACTTCATTGTTACTGTGGCTACCAGTGTTTGTGCTTCAGCCTTTCCCCCATTCCCAGCAGCAGAAGCGGGACGCGCTGCAGCCAGCCTGCGTGTGCTGGGACACGAGCTACCCGCTGCCCTGCTGTCTGGCTGTCTGTCCAGCTGTCCCAACTGTCCAGCGACAAGACATCCATGTACACCCGGTGCCTGCAGGGCAGTCTGTCTGTCCCAGGTCGGGGCACTGACGGTTATTTAGTGTTGGGGCCTGACGTTCCTCAAGGCTCCAGGGATCCCTGTCTGACATGGAAAGAGCGCAAGTAAGCTGCGTAAACTGTGGGGTTAATTTAAATGCAATTTGTTTCACACAAAAGGCAAAAGAAAAGAAAGCAACGGGACAACCTTTCATTATTTACACATAAACAATGCGAATATTTACTTAAACATACACGTCTATTTACCGTTTAAATATTAAATACTTATTTAGCCGTACAAAAACACTGCTGATAAACAATCCACAGCTCAGCGAGCCTGGCATCCACCCTCAGAAAAGTTTGGTTATCCTCTGCAGCCCGATCTGCCGGTCGCTGTCATTCCGTAGCTGCAGTCACCAGAATTTGTACGCGCTCAGCAGGCAGCCTCCCTGCGAGCCGCAGCGCTTCCCGAGGGCCGAAGGGCGACGTTTTCCCAGTCGGACGATCCGCGTCCAAATGCTGTTCCTCCCGCCGGCGGTTGAGGTGAGGGACGCGCTGCCTTCGGGGGCACCCGGCCCGCTGAGGCGCCGAGGGGGCGGCGGCGGGTAGCGGCTCGGCTGCGGGGAGGGGAGGGGAGGGAAGGGGAGGGGAGAGCGGGGAGGGGAGGGGAAGGAAGCGCCGCTGCCGGAACGTGGACGGCGCTGGCTCGGCCCTGAGGCGGCTGCGCGGCCCGCTGAGCCCCGCCGAGCCCCGCCGGCCCGGCCTGCCGCTGCCCTGCGACGAGAGGCGGCGGCGGAGGCGGGCTGGGACGGGCCGCAGGGCGGTAAGCGGGGGGCGACGCCGCTGCGGGGCTCGGGGCAGCTCCCCGAGGGGAGCCGGCGGGGGGCGGGAGGGGAGTGGGGGCGGCCGGCCGTCCCGCGGCTCGGCGCTGCCCCTCCCGGCCCGGCGGGGCTGCCCCCGAGCCGCCGGCCGCTGCCCCGGCCCCTCGCGGCCGCGGGGGAAGGAGGAGGCTGGAGGGGGGCAGCCGGGAGAGAAAGTTGGTGTGGTGCCGGGGCACGGGAGCGCTGCTCTCCCTTCCTGCGCCCGCGTAGGAAAAGTGAAGTCACTTCCCAGGAGCTAGCGAGCTGCTGGCCTAAATCCGCGTCGCCTGCGTCGCTCGGGTTCACCCACCTTTCTATTTTTTTTTCTTTCTCCTTCTTCTACTTCTGACCAGCTCCCTTCCACAGTTAGGCCCTCTCTGGTCGTGGCTCGGTACAAAAATCCCTGTCTTTAGATAAAGTACTTGAAAAGCAGCTGAGAGCATCTGAAGTGGGTATGGCGCTCTGAATGAGCTGGGCTCGGCAGCTCTGCCTGTCTGTAAGTTTGTGAAGTGTGGCTGTACTTTGGTCCTGCTGTCACTCTCGGCGAGCTCTGTTCAGACTGCTTGGTTTTGATTGCCTTGAGTAAATAACTTACCACATCGCCTACCCGCGTGCAAGCGTGCATCCATTCTTTTCTGTGAGAGAGTGGAAAAACGATGTGAAATGTCAATGTTATGTTTTTTGAAGGCAGTAACAGGTCTGGCAAGAAATGAGAAATAGCCTGCTTAGGTAAGCATTGCTTCTCTTTTTTTGGTCAGGCTGTGCTCTCACGATCTTGGTGACTTTTCAGATAGAACTCTGCAGAAGGGCAGCCGCCTTTTCTGTCTCCAGAGAGACTTCTCGGTGACGCTGTCTCCCTGTACGCTCGGGCAGGTAGTGCAGCCTTGTTTGACTGAGCCTCTTGGTGTAGGTGAAGCTCCAAAGTGACCGTCATAAGTCACTACGTGCTGTGTCTTCTGAAGATTTATGGGGGGTATGGGGTCGGTTCTGCAAGCTCTGCCTGTGTCTAGGTAGCACGGTAGGCGATGCTGTTTGCATGGGTTATGTTGTATTGATGGTGCTACATACGAGGTTAGTTGGCAGTCTGAGCTTGAAGGGACTACTGCTGCAGTTACACGCAGGAAGCACAAATTGACTCGCTGTTGTAGGAAATGAAGCTAAATCAGAATGTTTTTTTTTTTTTTTTTTTTTTTTTTTTGAAGTACTCTGCAATGTTCTCTTTAATGTAGTTACAGCGAAGTGCAGTATTGCTTGGTTAAAAATAGCATTCAGTCCTTTGAAAAGTGATTAAGATTTGGTGATGTTGGTAGTAGAGTTTCAGAAACATCCAGGCCATAATGTGACTTTCTGGGGAAACCAAGTTGCTGGTGTGTTCTCCAGGGCAAGTGAAGGCAATCTGAGTTGTGGGGCTGCTCCTTCCCTGTGTCATCAATGGGACTCATGCAACCAGGAAGAGAGTTATCTGGGCAAAGAGTAGTACCTCTTAATTTCCTTTTTTTTTTTTTTTTTTTTCTTTTTTTTTCTTTTTTCCCTTCCCAAGTTACTTTTTGGTTAGAACAACTTCCTGAACTAGTTCACTGGCCTGGTCTTATGGACGTTTTATCCAGCCGAAGGAGGAAGAAGTGTGTTTTGGTAGGGAGGAAGGAACAGCTGCGGTCCTGGTGCAGTCGCAGCCTGTGATGGGTATCTGGGTCATGCTTTTATGGCTGGTAAGTTAATCTAAGAAGGCACTGCCACTAAAAGAAGCTGTTGAAGGTAGCAGATGATACTAAGGGTGCAGGAGCTCCTGTGTGCTGCCATGCCTTGGTCGTGAAACCCTGGTGTCATTTGTCTTTTTTTTTTTCCTCAGCAGCAGAGCCACCTCTGTTTCTGTATTTTAATTCTGCTTGTCCCCAGTAGCAGCTTGCTCTCTCCTTTGCATCCCTTTCTTCTCACTGAACCTGCCGTTGATACGTTAATTGTGAAGAGCGATCTGGGCATTGTTAGACAGAGATGTTTGTACAGTTCCAAGCTCAACTTTAAAAATAATCAGCCATATATTTTTATTATTTCGGTTATAACCGGAAGGTTATTTCAGACTTGACCGACTTCAGTAATTGCAAACCTTCTGATTTCCAGTTTGAATTAATTTGTCATTAGGTTATATCCATTCTGTTTACCCAATGGACTGATACACCATATCAGCACTCTTAATTTTGGTGTAGCAGCACTCTGAAACAAATGGATGCAGAAATGTGTCAAATTGCAACACTGAGCCTTTTTTCCCTCCTGGCCACTGGCTATAGTAATCTTTCCTGTAATTGCTTTTTCTTCCCATGAATTTTAATTTTGACCTAAGTGAAAATTGAACCGTGCATTTCAAATATTAACATTAAGCTTTGCAGAAGTGTTCTTTTAAAGAAGACTAAGATGTTTTAAAGTGTATTTTCATAAGACTAAAATTTTATTTTTTACAATATTTTTGACAGTTTGTTCCAGCCTCAGTCTTACCTTGTTGTAATGGGACAGCTGCTAAAGGAGCCGTTATTGTAACCTGGATCACTTAAGGAATTCTCTTTGCTTTGGTAGAATCCTGGTTCCTAGGCAAAGCTTGAAATTTTTGAAAAGAGTTTGGAATTGATTTATTTCACCTTTTCATGTGTTCTTAACTTTAAAAAGAAACAGAACTTTTGTTACAAAGTATTAAAAAATACCTCCAGGGAATTTAAGGTATTTACTTAATTTTGATACCAGAAGTGTTTCAGGGCACTTGGCGAAGCTGAGAAAGCAGTTTGTTTTTTTTGGGGAGGGGAGGGGTGTGTGACTGCTTATAAGTGATACCTAAATAAATCAGTTTCTAAAACCTGCTTAGTTAAATAGATTACTCTGAAAGATGAGTAAGGCCATTGTGGAAAACCTCAGTTATGTTGTTGCTTTGCGGAGAGGTTTCCTGTTCTTTGGAAAGAGCAGCAGGGACAGAGGTCTTCCTAATGTTTTTAAGTAGAACGAAGGATAAATAAAGTTTCTGCCACAAAGCGAGACAGGTCACAGCTCCCTGCTTGCCTGGTCTTGTCATCCCTGAGACTTGAATCAGAGCACCAAAGAAGGTGTGTTTTCTTTCTAGGTCAAATGAGCTTAAAAGTGCAAAATTATTCTAGCACTGGAAACATATGTTTCTGTATGAGCTACGGGGTAAGCACAGTGGTAAAACAGAAAAAGTTCTAAGGGCAAGTGGCCGAGGGATGTTTACGTTTGTGCGTACTACATCAGATGCATGCTTCCTATATGTACAGGACAGAGGATATTCTTAAATATATAACTAGGAAGTAATAAACTTGTTTCAAGAATTGCTGAATGGAAGTTTATAAAATAAAACAACAGGTTGATGGAATGGGAAATTCATGAAATAGTATCATTTAGGTTAGAGGGGGGCTTCTGGAGGTCATCTAATCCAGTTGCTTAAATTTAAGCAAAACCAATTTAGATAAGGTTGCTCTGGCCCTTACTGCCTTTCTGGATAACCTGTCTCCATGTTTGACTGTCCTCACGAGGATTTTTTTCCCCTCTATAAACTAAATTGAATTAATTTCCAGCTTGTGTTTGTTGCCTCATGTCCTGTCGCTTTGCTTCATCCAGAAGAGTCCAGCTCTGTATCTTCTGTACCTTTCCATTAGATAATTGTCAGCAATAAAGATTCTTCTGAGCTTCTTTTCCAGGCTGTGCAAACTCAGCCCCTCATTATCCAGCACTGGATGCAGTGCTCCAGCGCAGTCTCACAAGCCCTGAAGAGAGGGGATGGAACTCTACCTGGACCTGCGGGCTGCTGGGCTCGGCCTTCTGTGAGGCCACACTGCTGGCTCCTTGCAGGTTTTTTTCCTATGGGGACCTCCAGGTTCTTTTCTCCCAAAGTTGCTTTTTATCTGGTTAGTGTTCTGCCTGTGGTGTTACATGGGCTTATTGTGTCTTGGATACAGGACTTTGCACTTATCTCTGTTGAGCTTCATGAGGCTCTTGCCAGCACGTTTCTCTAGCTTGTCCGTGTCCTTCTGAAAGGAGCATGTCCATGTCCTTTCCATTTCCTGAAAACCATGTTGTTTGTTTACCCAGTGCCTGCCTCACCGGTCTGGCTCTGAGGATATGAGAGACGGTGTCGATTGCCTTCTGTGTCCAGTGCTCTTCCGTCATCCCCTAAGCTGGCCATCTTGCAGCAAGCTGTTGCATTGGTCAGGTGTCCTTTGCCCTTGGTAAATCTACGCTAGCTGTTCCCTGTCACCTTCTTGTCCATCTGGGGCGTGGGGATGGCTTTTGGGAGGGTTACAGCCTTTCAAAAAGCTTACAGCCTTTCAAAAACTTGTAGAGTGTGGTCTCTGTGACATTGGCCAGCTCCCTCTGGGCTCCTAGTTGCATTCTACCTGGAAACATACAGAGTTGTATGCATCCGTTTTCCTCAAGTGCTTCCAATCTCCATCTTCTTCTCTTGGAGGTCATTCTTTATTCCAGCAGACTGTGCTACCAGGCGCAGGGGTGTGGGAGGCTTGAGTGCAGGCCCTACAAGTGAAAACTGGGGCAGAGCAGGCACCAAGCTTGTCAACCTTTTCCGTGTCCCGTCTGAAAAGGAGAGGGCAGCGTGTACTCTGGTGCCAAGGAGACAAAGAAATTTGAAAAAATGAACCACACCATAATTTTTGCCACAACTAAAAATAATTAATTCCAGGTAGAAATTTACAGCTTCAGTGTGTGCCCTTCCCTTTTGTGCATTGTAAATAAAAAGTTGCTTATACTTAGCAGCAAACTGGTTGAATTAATACTCAGTGCAATCCATACATGAGTCCTTTCAATTGGAGTTCACTTTGTCTCTTTGTCGCTGCATAAACCCATTTTAGAAATCACTGGAATGAAACTTTGTACCACTTTAACTGTGTGGAGGGGATAATTTGTCTCACGCATTCATTCAACCCCCCATGTGTTATTCTTGCATTTGTGTCTTAGCTATTCAAGGACGAACAGAGTTGTTCTGGAAGTCTGTGAGCTGCAGTCAGTGCGGACAGTTTGGAAAGAAAGTTCTTGCGTGGTTTAAACTCTGTGCGTGCTTAACATTGCCCGAGACTTCTGAATGGGTCTAAGTGTTTTGGTTTGTGTTGGTGTTGACTTAACCACAGGTTTATCTTGGTACTGTTACAGGCTGGGTATGTCAATTATGGCGTAGCTGTGGGGGTCTGAGTGGATCTCTGGCATTCATTCAGTCTCGAAATTCCCAGCATGGCTGGGAATTCAGAATTGATTTCTGGTGTAAGGTATTTGAGAGGAGTTAAGTTTCCATGCAATACTGTGCTCAATAAACCCTGGAGTTAATGGTAAAACTGCAGCTGGGATGTTTGCCTTTCAAACGTGATCTTTTGCTTTATGTTCGGATGCTGGCAAACTCTTATACAGTGAAGCTTGTTCCTCGTGGTGGTTGGTAACTCCGTGACTTAGTGGTTCAACTTATTTCAGTGTCTCTCGCATGATTCCTGAGTAGGAAAGAAGGGGTCAAGGTGCAGAAGAAAAACGAGGTGCTTTTTAAGAACCAGCAAATTCTCAGAATGGAATTTCAGTCAGTGTCTGAATCTGAGAACAGATCCCGAAGGCTGTTTGCTAAGTGGCTGAGCAAGATTTCCTCGTTGCTGTTGGGCTGAGGAGTGAGGTGTAGCGAGGTGGTGACCTGGGTGAGGGATGGAGCAGATGTGGAGGCAATGGACAGCAAAGCCCTTTCTCGGTACTTCCTGTAAAGCTCACGTGGTGGTAATCCTTTTAATGTAAAGAACCAGTTTTGAGGAGCATATTTATGACTAATCCCTGATGTTTTATTTTTCTTGCAGGTAAATACAGCTGTGAGAATATTTGTTGCCTTATCTCTTTATAGTCTTTCCTTTGCAAAGCTTCTATACGGCAGGTTTTCTACTGCAGGATGTGATCTGTGAGCTGCCAGAGGACAGTTACCGAGTAGTCTTGGCTGAGTCCTAAAGGTACACTTTTGGCAGTGACTTACCCTTCTCAAACCTCCGTGTTTTCAGCGTGTGGGGCTGAGTTCAGTGGTGCCCCTGGTCATTAGAGCACAGCCGATGGTTCTGGTTAGCTTGGGTCCATCACGGGCACCTTAAGACGCGCACCAGGTTTTCCTTGGTGGGGACTGCGTGCTGGGCAGCAATCTGTTGCAGCTGTCCGTGCATTTGGTAAGCTAGTGTTCTCATTTCCCTTTTGGAAGAAAAAATGAGCGAGGGCTTTGTCTGAGAATCTTACTCTAAAGGTTGACTTTTAGTACGAACTGTTGTTTAGTTAATTTTAATAATATTCATTATTTAGGGAAATAGCACCTTTTATTATACATATTTCTCGTTAAGATACAAATCAATAAATATAAACAACCCACGTATTTTGTTTAAAAGAAGTTATGCTGAATTGAGTTGCTTTTCTGCTCAGTACCATTATTCATTTAGCATTGCAGCCTTACGGCGGGGTAATGGTAGCATGTCTCCAGGTATTGCTGAATATTTTGTAACTTCTACACCAGTCTAGATTTTCTAAAGTTTCTCGGGGGGAAAATAATTCAAAGTAATGTAGATGAGATATTTTGATTTGATTACTGTGCTTCACAGAGATCTAGGATCCTGTTTATTATTTCAGCATGATAATTAAGATGGTTTTATTGTGCATTTCTGTTGAGTATGTAAAATAGGGTATTTTTACTGAAATGATTGGTGACAAAAAATGTAGGTGTTGTCTGCAGATTTGTATACACAATACACAAATGTGTATTGAACATTATGCATATATATCATTTATTATAAAATATGTTAGAAATACAAAACCTGTAAGGAATGCCTCAGCTGGTGCATTGTCATTGTGTGGTTGTTTATATACAAAACCAAATCCGTAACTTTAATTTGGAAGTGGGTGAAGAAATTTAATAGCTGGCTAAACTTTTAAAATAAGCTTGCAAAAACATTTTGCAGGTTTTTATTTAAATTTATTTATACTTAAGGAACATACTGGTATATTTATCTTTATTAAGAATGTTTGAACACTGCAAACTGATTTTTTTTCACAGGAGACAGTTTTTGGATGGTTGTTTGGGAGGAGAAAATAAAAAAAAAAGGAAAACAAGAACCTTAGGCTGGGCCATTTGAAGTGCCTGTGGCAGAGACATGGTTTCTTTCCCCTCCATTCTGCGAACCTGATGTTTAATTTTGTTCCTCTGGCGCATACTTTCATTATTTCCTGTTATTTTGAGTTCAAGTCTCACAAGTTACTTCTTGGTGGCAGTGCTGCCTAAGTAACGGTTGTCCCCAGGCCTCGCTGCCTGGTTTTGTCTGTTCTGTGCATTGGCTGTGCTAACACAGGGGCTTGCTGAGCCAAGCGTTGCAGAGGCTGAAGAAGTGCTCTAATCCTTTCTTTCCCTGGGGTTCTTTGTCAGTCACGTAAGTTGTCCAGCCTCTTTCAGCGCATTACTGCCTGGACACTCGCATGGTTGGAGCAGATGGTGGGAGGGGATGCAGCTTTTTTAGGCAGTTCATCATCTCCTGTATCTTCAAGGTATTAATGAACTATCTGTAGCTTATAAGTAGTGATGTTTTCAGCTTGAATCGGCTTGTGTGTGAGCATCTGAGTACAAAACAGCAGTGAAGATGAAAGAGAGCTTGATGTGCATACCAGCAGAAGGTCTGGGAGTAAAACTTGAGTTAGAGCTCAGACTGGGCAGTGCAATGAAGATGAGCCTGTGAAATATCAGTCCTTTCTGTTTGTGTGCACAGAGTTTGTTTGCTCATGGTCAGCTTTATCATAAAATGTTATCCATGTTTATCCGTGGTATACTTGATCCGAATTGTTAATACTTTAATAATTTGTTTTGGCTTTACAAAATTTCTGTTAGCTAGATTTTTTTTATAAACAACTGTTCAGAGTTTTTAAGTCAAAAAAAAAAAAAAGTAAGTGACTAAGGGCACCATAGAAAACTCAGTAACTGGTCGCACGTTGTTCTGGATGTTAATTGTTAACTGTTCATTGCTATAGGTATGTATAAAAACTGTTAGGAGAGAGGAGAAAGTTGATTAAAATGTCCAAGAAAATCAGTTGTCAAGCCCCAAAAGACTAACATGAAGTTGGAAGTTCCTCGTAGTTGTTACGGCTTCTGTATTTGCCTTTGACTATTACAACTTCCCTTTTTTGATTCTTTTTTTGTTTTATTGAGACATCAGAAATTGAGACTGCCTATAAAGGGGTCAGACTGAGGGACAGCGTAGATTAGTATCTAACTTCTGGTGGTAGCTAGAGATAAGGACCAAGGGTACGTAGTAAGACAAAGACAGTGCTGCTCCTTCCAGCGTACCCTCCCAGTTTCCACCCCGGCCTCTGTGATCCGGCTTCTTGTTCCTTCTGGCAGTCGTATGCTTTCTGAGGTGATATTGTGGAGCACGGAAAAAGTAGTTGCATTATTTTGTATATTTTCTACGGAACTCTCAGGATGTGCTGCAGTAATGTTTCATTCTTACGCTCTGCAGGAGTGCAGTGCATCCCATCTGCTTTGCTGGGACTTGTGAACACGTGAATTTTTGTTCCCTGCTCACAGGGCTTGGACACTTTGAGTTTGTTGGAGACTGAACTTTGACTTGAATGCGTGGCAGAACACTGGAGCTCATCTAGGTTGTACTGTGTTTTGGGTTTGGATTCCTTGCATTGTAAATCGTTTGCTTGTCCCATGGATTAATGGCTTTTGTGAGTGTGAAAGGAAATGAGTGATCCCTATGATCCCTACAGCACGTCCTGCTAAACGAGTTTATGGGTATCATTAATTACTGTCCTTTCATTGGGTAGGTGAATACGAGTTGTAAGAGTTGATTGTGTCGAAACTTGAAAAGAGCGTATTGCTGTGATGCATCTGAGAGGTTCATGGCTGTGGCTCCTTTCTAATTTTGACTCTGTCGTTCTTGGCAGTATAGCAGGACTTAAAAATTCAAATGTTGATTTGGAGTATAAATTTCAGCACCAAAATAGTGAGGCGTCAGTTAGGCACTTCACTCCACCCTGGTGGTGTCAGCTTTTATCCATTGCAACACCGGCTTTGAGGTTATGTGGGGGCCCCTCATTCACTGCTGCACTCCTACGGTCTCTCAGCTGAAAGTCTGCCATGTGGCTGGCCTGTCCTGAGCTTAGGGACTTGACAATGCAACGTCCCCTTAGTGGTGCTCAAGGTAGCATGTTGACAATGCTGTTACGGAAAGCAAATCCTTGTATAATTATTAGAAGATGAACTTCTGTCATTAGTATTTCTGTGAATTTTAGGTTTTACATTAGTTGACTGTAACGCCCTCCTTTTGCTTCCTGAAGTAAAAATGTTTAATTGAAGTAGTTAGTATCTAAGTATCGATAGTGAGTTTTATATCTGCGTTTAAAGACAACCACTCGTGGACTGTGCTGAAGCCCACAGCACAGCATGCTTTTTCATTTGGGCAAGTTCCCCTAGCCTTTGAGAGATGGAGACTGTGGATTTTAAAAACCAAACAAAACAACAGCCCCCCCAAAAATCCAATTGCATCGTTTTGGCTCCTCAGGATTTTTCGGTTTAGGGAAGCAGGTGAAGTTCTCAGATGAGAAATATATCACTTTGTAGTCCAGCTAGTCTGGATAGCCTGTCTCAACAGACAAGTACTGACTTTGTTGGTTGTTGGGTAAGGTTAGACAATGTGATTGTGTCAAGAAAATTAACAAAAATCCTGCCATAGCTTCTTGCACGATTATTCCAGTTATATTTGGTGGTGGTTTGAGCAACTATATTGTATTATTTTAAAGTCATGCTGGAGAACAGATATGTAAATCTCTGATGTTATCAGCTGGCCTAGATTAGCCTGAGTCCTACACCAATGTAATTAATGAGAGTCATTCAACTGAATAAACAAGGTGCATAAGATTTAGGTAATTAGTGGTGATCTGCCTGAGAAGTGAAGTTTTTTATTTTCTCTTTGTATAAACAACTGCTTTTCTTTGAGCTCAGCGATAGTTTCACCATAAGAAGAATCTGAAAAGTCTTTGTCGTGGTGTGTTAACATAGAATTTACCCTGTAAAGCAATTCTTACCGTATTTAAGTAGTAGGAAAAGGCTGCAAAAACAAACAAACCAACCCTTCTTTGGCCACCCCAGATTTATTTTTTTATAATTGCTGGTCAAAAGGTTTTTTTTTTTGTTTGTTTGTTTTTTTACGTGTCTTCTGTAACACCTTGTTAGTATGTTAGTACTTGTTAGCTGCTTCGAGGAATTCTTACAAATAAGAATGCAAAAATAGTAATCAAAAGATTATGTCTGTCTTTTGATTATTGAGGTTTTATTTATTTATTGAAGTCAGTGTTTTCTTTAAGTATTTAGGAAGAAAAATAAGTTCTGCTCATTATGGATGTCTGGGATGAAAGAAGAGAAGTTGTTTCTTGGAAAACAATTCATTTTGTTTCCCCTTCCCTTTTCAGGCAGTCTGTGGAGGAGATCCTGAGATTAGGAAATACTTTAATGTTCTTGTGCGTGGGAGCAAAAAATGTTTTAGAAGGGACCATTACGCATAGCATCTTCTGAAAATGAAGGCTGTATGTGTTGGAGCAGATGCAGGCTGATGGGAGCCCTTGGCCTGTGTAAGGTCATATATAATTATACACACATACGCTGTTAATTTGAAGGTAACTTCAGGCAATGCAACAGAAGCAGCTTTTTGATAAGTATTTTCAGATACATGATCATATGGCTTTCAATGATTCTTCCTTTAGATCAAGCTATATTTTTTATCAGAATTATAAAATGTTCTTAATAGTTAATAAACAGAATGAATGATTTTTATTTTATGGGTGTTAGTTGGTGTTTTTCATACTGCCTTTCCAAGCAGTAATTCTGCCCTGAGTTATGGAATGGATTTGTTCAGTTAAATAGATCACACCACAAAAATTTTCCCAAAGAATGAACTGTTGTTAGTAAATAAACAATGCTTTGTTTTACTTAAGGAAGATAGGTGGTATTCCTTGGTACGTGTCTTTCAGAAAGTTTCACGCACACATCTCTTACCTGTTTCTAGAAGAGTTTGGGGACTTTGGAAAATATAAAGTGACCTGCATGTTGAGACCAAACTGTTTTCTTCTCATCTCGACTGATGATGAGCAAATTGTATTGATCCTTCAGACTTAAAATGGAAAAAGCAGAAATAGAAGATTTTTTTTTTTTTAATTATTATTATTCTAATGTGATTAGATGAACAGAGCAGTTTATTAGTACCAGCTGTATCTGGTTACAGAGTGCCCTGTTCTTACCAGTGGAAGTCCGTTTTTCTGGGAGAGAACCACTTTCATTTTCTTAATTTTTCTAAAACCTGTTGGGGCCTTTGAAACTAGCACTAGAGCGGCTTCGCAGAATATCGTTACAAAATCTTGCCCTGGGGATGTGTGAGATCAGCAGCTGACTTCTGGTCAAATTTACTGGTCAAATCAAAACTAAATACTGTTGGCACCTCTACAGTTCAGCATGCACAGGACCAAGGGAGGCAATAGTTAAAGCCACGCACTGTGGCCTTTAGTTGTCCTGTACACCGTGACATAGTTCTTACAGTCAGGTTTCCCAACGTGAAGCAGTTAACCCGACTTTCAGGAGGTTTCACTTTCAGTTAGTCTCAGCCCATAAAACAACTGTTGTCTCCATCTTTTCATGCTCCATCTAAGTCTTTAATTTTTCAAGTGATGATTTAAGATCTTAGCTTGGACTCTAAAAGATTTTAAGTGCATTACTTGTGTAGAAAGTATTTGTTTTTAGTGAGAAGTATTGTTTTGCTTTATGTTATAAAGGAAATGTTGTTCTTTCTCATCTATTCTTGGGTGCACTGTTGAGGCTGGACAGTCTTGCTGCAAAAGCAGTAGAAGTTTTGGTGGCTGTCTAACCAAAACTCATAGGCCTTGCCATTTTGGAAAATCCATAAATGAATTTTTTTTTTTTTTTTTTTAAAGTCTGGAATGGCTGCTCATTTACAGCTCATGATTGCTGTGACAATACTAGAATGAAAGATACAAGACTAAGAAAATAAATGAAGAAAATAACATTTAAATAAGCTAGGAAGTACCGTTTGTCCAGCCTACGGTGGTAGTGTTTGACCAGCTGCAGTTTATAGCAGCTGAGAAGGGGGAATCTAATTTGCTGTGGTCAGAGAGTACAAAGGTAGTTTCTGGGGTTAAGAACAAAATGCTGTAATTTCATCTTGAATCTGCAGTACTTAATATTTCCCAAATTTATTCTGCAAACTTAAGATCCCAATTGTAATCTCTGGCACAGGTTCCTCTGAGGAACAAGGGCTTTACTAGCTCAGGAGGCAGGCAGTGAATCGAGGTGTCTCTGGTGTTCCAGAGCTGCTGGAAGAGATGCTTCTTAAGGCACTCGTTTGGCACGGGGAAAGATTGGCACCCAAGATCTCTGCTGCCTTAGATCAGCCTGCTCTTCCATATGGTCTGCTTTGCATTACATCATGGTGTCTTTTTGTTTGTTTGTTTTAATTGGAAATAATAGCTTGTGGAGAAAATACCTGGTTGAAACTTTCAGTATATTTAATGGAGAGAGGTTGTCCCGTAGGCTAAATTGAACTGACGCTGTTATTTTTACTATTAAGGGAGAAAACATTAAATCCCTTTGGGAACAATGGTTGTCCTATGCTACTGCCATCCTCTGGAATATAGGTCGTTCTGTTTGTGGAGTGAGTGGCCATACGGCTTAGCAAATTAGCTAGTGCTTGGGTTCAGTTTGAATGCTGCCTGGAAGCATCATCTCGCAATGAAGAACAGGAAACTGACGTTCAGCCCAGTCAGACTGCAGCTGAGAAAAATCGGGCACTCTTTGCTGCTACCTTATATTTTCCAAAGTAAGAAATGACTTACTGGCTCAAGAAGCCAAGTGTCAGTGCTTAGCTGATGACAGGGAAGCAGTGTGAAGAAGTACTTCAGGGCTCATTTACGTTGGTTGCTCTGTCCTTGAGGTACAAGCTGCTGTGCTTGGGCGAGTTGTCTGAAATCCTGGTAGGCTACCCAGTAAGCCTGTGTACCAGAACACTTGATGTATAGATTTACTGTGTTGGTGTGTGTATGTTTCTCCCATAAGACACAAAAAGAATGATAGCCCCTGTAGGGAAGTGGAAGCTGCCGTATTTACACTTATTTCTAAAGAATATGTTTTGAAAGGTGGATAGGGAGGACAACTGTTTTGCTTTTAATTGGCAGAAAATCAAAGATTTCTTTAAATTGGTTCAATCCTAATTGGATTAGCTGCTACTGGTTATACTTGTAAACAGCGTAAAGTAGCACGTGTCAGTAAGAAGGAGGTATGCTGGTGTCACCTGTTTGTTAGCTCCTTTCTCCTGCCGCTCACTTGTGCGTGTGGACAAATCTTAGGCCTGAATAATTGTTTCTCTCTTCTTAAAAACACCCCCCTCAACCTTATTTTTAACTCTGTTTCGTCTAGGGTGTAGCATGTTCACTGCAATGCTTTCTTCTTAGTTTGTGGAGTTTGAGCAAACAAAACTATCCAGCTTACTGGCGGCTACCTCTGTGGCTAGCAGCTTACCCAATATTCCTTCATTCACCTGGACTGATCTTTCATCTAGCATTTACAATACCCTTCCCTCCGCCCCTAAATTGTAGGGCTTTGGATTGGTGGATTGAGTTTGTTTTACATCTGCTTCTCATCTTCCCTCTTGCCTTTGATTTGCAGCAGTGGATAATCTCTGCTGAAGAGAAGAGGTGGCCCTTCTCTGCTGGGCTGTAAATGTCAGCTGGTTCCTTGCCTGAGTCACGCTCCTCAGACGTACCAAGCACATGCTTACCATCATTCTGGAAGGGTTCTTCACCCTGGCCATCTTAGAGTTAAGATGAATAAAACCAGTATTTTTCCCTGAAGGACTCCAAACTGTTAATCTTTGCAGTCTTTAAGTGGTTCAGTGCCTTATGCATAATCCTCTTCCAGCTCAGCAAAGCAGTTTCTCTCCTTCAGAATGAACAGCATGGCATTCAAAATGGGATCTGTTTAAAAGGTGGTGCTAAAATTTATTTTGTAAGATCTGTGTGCGGTATGCTTTTGAAGGAAAATAGACGTTTTCTTGTTCATGTAGCTTTCTTTTGTTTCTGTCTTCCTTTAAGAGTTATTCCTTGGCTACAAAATTGACATAAAACCAGTCTGTACTAGGCCTCTTGTTTCTCTGTATCTAGGCACCCAGTGCAACAACTGAAAACAGTCTGCTGTCTGTGAACAGCCTAATTATTTGCTGTTGTGTATTAAGTAGGAGTTTGCTTTCACAGAGGAGGCAGTGTTGCCAAAATAAGCTCTGTGGTTACTCTTTAGTTGTATGGTTGATTTTTCTTTTCTTGTGTGTGTGGTTGTTTTTTTTTTGCTGTTGTTGTTTTGAGCTCTTAACATTGCTTTCATGGAAATTAGAAGATGCTTTTGTACATATACATATCTAAACGTATTAATATCTTAATATAATATATTTTAATGTTTTATACAGCGTCAATCGCTTTATACTAGGTGATTTTAATCTCAGGAAACAGTATTGGTAAGCCAAGTAAATGCTAATTTTCTTTTTCCCAGATGTGCTTTACAGTGTCTTTCACAGCCAAAACTAGGATACTGGGAAACAATCGATGGATCCCGAACCAGTAGTAGTGTGAACATAGGGACTTAGCTTCTTATATGAATGTTACACAGAGAGAATTTGGCATTAAGAGTAGAATTACAGTGCTGTTGATTTTGGTTAGGTTTTAACACTGCTTTTATGAAATGTAGGGTTTTCAGCTGCATATGTATCCACTCGGTCAATAGGATAGAAAAGGATTTTGTGGGAGATGGTTAGCTGCGCTGCTTAAATGTACAACATAGCAAGGAATTTTATAAATTCAGTCTTTGAGTGAAAAAAAGCATTGAAAAGCTAGAGCTTTGTGAAGCATTTGCTGGCTTTCTGAAGAAGAAGCCTCTCAAAAATGGTAGAAAAGAAAAAAGAAAAAAGAAAAAAGAAAAGCCTCTCAATAATGGTAGCTACCTCACTGGGTGAGGCTTACAGTAGCATGGTGTTTTGACATGCTGCTTAAAATACGAAGCAGTGGTAAAGGCACTCAGTTATTTGTGTCTATGTAGGACTGTTCACGTCTGTCTGTCAGCTTCCTTAGCAGCAAATTAACATGTAATGCCCACCACTTCAGCAAACTGCAAACCTAAGTCACATCTGTGGTTTCAAGTTAAGTTGGCTAAACGCTCTTTTCGCACACGTGCATTGTACTGTGTGGCTCAAAAAGGGAACAAGCTACGCTTCTCAGTGTACATGTGCACTGCAAGAATCTGTTAGCAGAAGGTGAATCATTGCATGGTTTTAAGAGTCTTTCCAATTCAGAAAGCTCCCACAGAGTCCCCTGAAGAATATCAGTTCTGAAAAGAAGTAGGATTTGTTTACTGGCATGTTGAATGTAATACTGAAAGAAAATTAAATGTTGTTCGAACCTACAGTGAACTTGAGCAGTAACTTTGAAATACTTGATGAACATGAACTGGAACTAAATACAAAAATGCCAGGTAACTGCTTCAGAAGATTGCTTCCTGTTAAAGTTGGCATTTGCTAACAGGGACCAGTCTGACGAGGAACTTTCTGAATCTAGTCAGGTCTGCAAAGCAATCCCCTTCTGGAAAGTCGCTGACCCTTCCTTTGATTCTGTCTTTCCAGTGGAGGGCATGAGTCCTCCAGAGCTGCTGTTCTTCAGCTTCTCTTGCTCTTCTGCCACTGAGGCTGGCGTAGGCAGTTGTGATGAACCCATGGTGCTTTACTGGAATGAAGCAGGGAAGCTGCTAGGTTTGGGCCTTCTAGTGCTTAGCTCTGTGAGTTGTGGTCTCTGGCCCCAAAACGCTCATATTCCAACAGGAGTGGCTTAGCTTCTGTCTAGGACTTTGTATAAGCAAAGTGTTGGGAACTGAAGTACAGAAAGATGAAATGAGAAGTGTGAAGCTCTAAGGTAAAGCTTATGGAGAAAAGCAACAGCTTTTTTTTTGGTCATCATAGTACCACTGGAACTTAAAATATTTTGTGGAGGAAGATCCCCCCCCCCCATTTTAGGTAAATCTGACTACTTTCTATGTCCGATATCCTTTGTTTTGAAAAGCTGTTTGTCAGAAAGCCCTTTCTGAGATTGTTCATCTTTCCGAATTGCAGTCGTTTCATCATACAGTTGCTTTGTTTAGCAGAGTTTTGGGATAATTTCTTCCTGTGTAATTGTTGCTGAGTTTCTGAATTGTTTTCTTTGTGGTATTGCTCATCAGTGTGGAGGAAGAATTATCTTCTCTACAGGAAGAATGTGACTGCTCAAGATACTTCCTTTGTAGAAATTACTTCCTTGCGGTAGTACTACATACTTCCAGTATTACTGTGAAGAGCACTTTGAAAGCACAATTTATTTTCATCTTCTTGAAGGCATTGTTGGACGAGCCCTTCTGACTCTTCACCCTGATGGTTTGGGCAGTGAGCATCTGGCCTGTGGTCTTTATCCTTTGAGTGCTGTTGCCAGACCAGAAGGTGTATTCACACCATTTGAAACTAAACTGCACTAGCAGCTTAAACAAAGCCACTGGACTTCATGCAAAAGCAGGTGAGGTGTGTTACTTCTACGGACTTTCCTGTCCCTGACTGTCAAGTGCAGTTAGAGCAGTAACCAAATGCAAATGCTAAACCTCTTTCATCAGTATTCTGAGAGAGCGTTCAGCTCCAGGATTGTCTGCTGCTAATTTCAGGGAATAAACTGAACAGGGCTGTAGCCTGTATAGCCGTCTGTACGTTCTGACTCATGCAGTCCACAGTTAAAAAACAAACAAACAAACAAAACTAATTTCTGGGTTTAGTGGGGGGTCTGTTCTTTGCACATGCCTACTTGTGACATGGTCATTTGTTTTTTGACTTTTGTAAGGAAAAGGGGGAGTTCAGGTTTATAACTCTGCAATGACTAAGTACTAAAAGTCCTTAATATGGGGTGAAGCTAGTGAAGAAAGGAAAATAATATAATGATCTACTGATGTCCAGAAGTCGTTTGCCTTTTTTCTTTTTAATACAGTATAAAAAACCCTCTCAGGTGTTTTGTTCCTTCTGTTCCCCAAATAACCTTGATTCATTCAAAAGTGTTTTTTATTCTCTTCATTGCTTTTCTTCAGAAGTGCTTAGCTGAAGTACTAGAACATGTGTATTTATGATGTGGGGGGAAAAACTTTTTCCCTCTAAGTAGCTTACTTCTTAAAATGGTATAAATCTCAGTAATCTTCTTGAGACTCCCAGTCAAATTATTAAACTCTCATATGAACTTTACTCATGTTGTTTAATTTTGAGTATGACTTGATCATGATTCTTGGTATATTTTCAAGCATTCAGAATTATTTTTGATTGCAGATTGGTCGAGAAATATTGAAAATATAACAGATATATAACAGATTGCTCGTAAAGCTTTTGCTTTCTAAATGGCAAAAGGGGGAAGAAACGAGCAATCTGTTCACAGCGAGATGTTCATCCTTATAATATCCACATTTTCCATAGTTTCCATTGCTTATAATTTGTCACCTGGCATGACGTCTATCATGGAAATCAAGAGGTGGTCTTAGCAGAAGACCTTTGTGGTTTGTAGACTTGTAACTGTGCTGGTGTGGGATGAGGAGTGTAGAGGTGCATCCTTCTGGTCAAGGAACTCACCTCCTGAATGGCTGACCTGTGCTCATTTTTGGCTGTCAGGTGGAGACTGCTGTAGTTTTGACTGGACTGGGCTAAAGGACATCGGGTGAATAATGCTGATGGCAGCTTGGAGTAGGCTGGAATCAAAAGGTCTGGGGTGGTAATTTATTCAGCTAGCATAGCTGTGTCTGGAAAAAGGTATGTGTCTGCACTGAGCGTGGTGGTTCAAGCTTAAACTATGCTCTAAAATACATTAAGTGCTTTGCAAATCAAATGTAATTGCAAGAATGCGTATGGTATGCTTTTTGGAAATTTGCGTGGAATTAGAAACTCCCTGAAGTCATCTGCTGTTTATAATACTTCCTTCGTCCTCCTTATTTAGGAAGTAGAGCTTCCCTTAAACTATCTTTATCCACATAAGGCAAGAACAAACCTCAGGATGCTTCCCTTGTTTTGTTAGCATTTTCTCCAGCTTTACAAATGTACATTTACCCTGGTTTTCTTGTTAAAATATTGCTACAAAAAGCTTTTTCTAGTTGACTGTGTGCCTGTCTGTCCTCCCTTAATGCAGAAGGAAGAGCTGGTGATGTGCTGCTGTAAGCAGCTTGCATTTCTTTCAATAATTCGTGCCGTAGGGCCGTCTCGGAGCGGAGCTCCCGTGCATGAAGTTCACTGGCTGAAACTTAGACTAAAACACAACAAAATGTCGAAGTAGCGTATCTTGTGATCCTCCTTTCTGCAAATGTGCTAGATGTAGAGGCGAGGCTTTTAGTTTGTTGTCTTCAGGACATCAAGCAATAATACCTGTGGGCTGGGAGGGGGAAGCTTCTGGTGGACTGGATCTTTGCTCCTGATGTGGCCCAGACTGTCCCGTCCTGTCACCCTCTGCTATTTTCTCCTGTGGAGGTGTAACTCTGCAGGTTTAATGATTTCTCAGAATATGCTGTATTCGGGGAGCCCGTATTTGTTCTTTCATCGCCTTCAAAGAATTCCATAAAGTGACGTTCTGCTATTGTATTGAGGATTGGCTTTGAGATTAATACTCAGTTTGAGTTGGACTGGCTCTTTATTGCAAATAATAGATATGTTCTTCAGTAACGTTTTTCCAAGATTACTTTTGTTAAAAAGCAACTAGATGGGGTTAATAAACTGTTCATAACGTTCTCAGTGTCATATATTTAAACTTGGTTTTGTCTCTTGCCAGAAAGGCCTTTAAAGCAAAGATACTTCAAAACACTGAATCAGAACTGATGGCAGTGGTGAATCCATTACTGAGGCTTGGGCGGAGCTCACCTTACATCATCTGTCTGCAAAATATTCATGCTTGTGAGTTCGTCTCACTGCTGATCCAAATTTGTAATCTTTCTCTGAGTGTTGTAGCTGTTGTTTGGTGGCCTTTTTCTGATGTGAGCCTCCTAGCAAAGTTTTATGCTATAATACAGGTTAGTTATTTGAAGAGTTTGAACTCTTTAGTTGTTCTGAGACTTCTGGGTGTAATGCCCTCACTGCCTTGAAAGGTAAAATTGTGACTGTGATAGGGAGAGGGAAAACATTTTAGTGGAGTTGTGTGTGTGTAAATGGTTATGACAAACCACGTCTTTAAAAGACCAAAAGCATATTTACTGTGGTTTCAAAAGTGATACAAAATATTTTTGTATTGAAAGCGTAGTTCCCACATTTGTTTTTTTGATTCCAAATTGCTGAACTGCCTCTAGTGGCTAGCAGGTTTAAATAACGCTTGCTGAGAAAGGAAGAGGGCTTGCATGGCTTTTCTTAAGTGATGTTTTTGTAGTTCCCTCTAGGTAGACCTAAATTTGCATTCTTTTCTTGATCACTTTTTATTTTGAAACTGTACCTCAGAAGG
This sequence comes from Oxyura jamaicensis, assembly GCF_011077185.1. NCBI lineage: Eukaryota > Metazoa > Chordata > Aves > Anseriformes > Anatidae > Oxyura > Oxyura jamaicensis. Next base: position 12,548,045 of record NC_048900.1, on the reverse strand, counting down.
AGGCAGGGCCCAAGCAGTGTTTTAGGTCTCTGCATCCAGCTTCAAGGTAAAAATCATGTTCAGCCTTGCAAATATGGCAGTAAGGAGCAGTTTTTGTCCCCCACTGCTGTAAGTGATCCTGCAGAACTCTGTGGCTTAAGCACACCAATGCCCAGTGCTTAGCCAGACTAGGATTTTTCAGGAAACTGGTATGGAAGCATACCATGTCTGCAGGTATCTGCTATTTATCAAAAGTATCTGGAAAAAAAAAAAATATATATATATATATTTGTTTATATGTAGTTATATATATATTTATATATATATTTATACATATACATATATATATATTTTAAAGAGAAAAAAAGCACAGATACATTTGATTTTGAAAACAACATGTAGTATCCAGTGTTCTTCATTCTAGGTCGTTGTTCCCTAAGGGACCAGGGAAGATGTTCTGAATTAATGTAGGTGTTTTTGTGTTGGATACCTACAGTAGTTGTCCTCATTCTGAAGCACTGGGACTGGTCTTGGTTGTGCAGGGTTTTTATGTTTGTTTTTTAATGCACTTGCAATATAAAGAGATACCAATATATTGCTATTTTTTGTTGTTTAAGGGTGTTTTTTTTTCCTTTGTGGACAGGAGAAAACTTGTTCAAGTATTTACAGGCTATTTCTTTTCTTTGTTTTTGTAAGTAACATGATTAACTCTGTTGTAGACCATTTCAGAGAAACTTGCTGAGAAGGATGTGATTGTGGTTTAGTATAATCTTTGACTTCATCAGTAGATGTAATAATGAAAAACCAACTGTAACATAATCATCTCTTAGATATGTTTTCATTTGGATTGTATACATTTGGATACATAGTTTCTGGAAAACTAGTCACCAGATAATCTGCATCTTCACATAACCTGTGTGCTGCTCTAGTTAAGGAACAGATCTTTATGAGGGAGAAAGGAAAAAGGTGGGAATTAGGGAGACAAAGGGAGAAGGCTCTGGAGGATTAAAAACAGGAGAAGTGTAAGCTCCAAAGTAGACTTGTTTTTGTGTTACCCATACACATAGACTTTTAACACTTTCTGCTGTTAAATCATAGGATTTTTAAGTAGACACCCTAAAAATCGCACTTGCTATTAAAAAATGAACTTGTATATCAACAAAATCAATTTGAGAAATGTCATTAAGCACATTATAATACACTTGTGTGACTTTAAGTATGATGTTATCTTACAGAAACTTCCTATTACACCTATTATCATATTATTTACAGCTTAAAAACTCATTCCTTAACATTTTTCTTTTTCCTTCTTCTTTAGGTTACTTTGGCAGGAGAAGACTACTGACCTGAGATGGAAGTTAAAACATCATTTAGCAAAGCCAGTAGAATTCCTGAAACTGTATCCACGTTAATTAATGAAGATTTTGTCCTGGTTCATCAGCAGCCTGAGGACTCCTCTGGAAAAGATGAAAAACCTCAGCTAAAGGTTTACTACTGCTTTATTTTAAATAACTATTAAGATTCATATTAAGCAAAAAGAGGAAACTTCTTTCAAGTATTTAATTAAAGATACTTGTTTGCTCTTGAGGACTAGTTTAGACTATCATTTGTCTCTGCTCATTACTAGTGAAATTAACAGCTCAGATCAAGCAAGTCTGTCCAAATATAGCAGTTCAGATTTTCTTTCAGTAACGTCTTAGTGTTCTATGGATTTATACATTAAAAAGGGACTAAAAAGCTCTTTTAAAAAATTAAGCTTCATATTAAAGCTTAGGAAGCATTCTTTACCTAGGGATCAAAGACTGAATACTTTTTTCATAAGAGAACACATGCTGTGTAGGAATAGACCAAAGTGGGTCTTGGAGTTTTTTTTTTTAATTTACTTTTCTTGCTTAGTGCTACTCTAGCCATGATGAAAAACATTTCTAGAAGCTTTCTACCTCTAAATACCAGAATATTCTAGTATTTGGGTGACAGCTGTTGGGTTAATTACGAATTTCACCAATTCAGTTGCAGTAGCTGATTTACTGGTTTTGATCTTCTTTGAACAATGCACATTTTTTCCCTGTGAGATGAGAAATATTTTATCTTTGCATAACTAGCAGTTATTTACAACCAATAATTTCAGTCTAAATTAACCACTTTCAGATATAATTACTAAATAAGCTGCAAGGTAGAATCCATAAAACAACTTTACTACTGGCTATGTTGGTTTATGGTCTGAAATATTAGCATTTGTGGAAGGCTTTATTTTTTTCAAATGAATGTCTGACTATTTTCCTGTTGTTTCCATATACTTGCACCCCTCATAGGTGTGGGACAATTGGTGAAACAACTGAAGTGGATTGGATATGGCTAAGAAAATAAGATTTTTCTATAAGAAAAAATCTGCAACAAAGTCTGTTAATTTCTTTGTTTTGAATGGAGAATAAGCACACAAACCTGTTATTTGAAGAGGTGCCTGTAGGTTTTAGAGAGATGGTTGTTGGACTAGCAGTGTGAATATGTGCAGGGTACGTAATGGCATGTTGCACTGGGTTATATTTGATTTAATTTTCTTGATTCTGAGATCTTTGGTTTCAGTGTAATTTACTACTAAGCTTTGAGGTATACATTAGTGTCCTCTGAAACTAGAAACTTACTGCCAGCATTGACTGGTGGGTGGGTAGTGTAGCAGTCTGCCAGGTGAAACTAGAATGGAAGTAGCTGGCACCACTGCTGGCATGTTGTGTGCCTCAGGAGGAAGAATAACACAGCTGTGGCCAGGTTACTTGTTTTCCCAGTGCTTTTCCTCCCTGTCCCCCCTGTTTTTTTGATCTGGAAAACTAAGATGATCACCTTGTGATACATAATTATCCTTCTGTACAATTAGTGTAACAAATAGAGACTCCATATGAATAGTGTCTTTTTGATTTCTCAGAAGAATGTAATTCTGCTGTCTGTCATTTTCCGTAAGCACATATAGATCAGTGAGCAGAACTTGAGGAAGTCAAAAAATAGGATTAAACATGAATAACTAGTTGAAATGAATTGTTTTATTCAGAACATGTTTAAAAACAACAATAAAAACAAACAAACAAAAACACAACAAAACACAACTTCTTGGAGAATGCTGATTTTTTCTTACCTTTTAGAAAAAGAAGTGTAGGTAGTAGTTTGGTCATCTAAGTTACCAACATTACACAGCTTCTTCATTTGTGATAAGGTTATTTGATAGTATTGCATACCTAAAAAGAAATAAATTACTTTGTAAAGTTTTCTTAGGTTTTTTTTATTTGCACTCTAGGTTGGTAAGAAATTTAAAGACAAAATCCATATTTTTCTTACTGGTTATTGCTCATTTATATGGTAACTCATAACTGGTTTTTGTATTAAATATTAGAAAGGAAAAGATAGACTGAATATTCTTCTGAGAACGTTTCATGGATATTGGAAGCCTTTCATGAATACCATTATTTAGCAATACAGCTGTTTCAGATGTTATGATACAGTCTTACAGGCGCTTAGCGTGTTGTCCTGTTTCAGTGTTTCTTAACTTCTGCAGCAAGGTTGTAAAATATAGTAGTCAAACTACAAGTAGCTATAAAAAATGTCATACCCTTCTACTTACAGGTATTTTCAAACGGAGATGATCAGCTGGAGAAGGCAATGGAAGAGATACTGAGGGATTCTGAAAAAGACCAGAACAACTTCACTGCTTTCCAAGAAGGTTCCAGTGATGCCTGCAGCCAGTCAGCTGGAGATGGATCAGCAGGTCAAACAAATCAGCCATCTTTGCACCTTGTTTTAGACCCTTCTGCTACAGGTATTGACAAAATGCTTCCCCATCTTATGTCCTGTTCCCAATCATATCAAAGGCAGTTCTTTCCTTTTAAGCTTCAAGTTAAAATGAATATAATGCTTTCTGGAACTTCATTCTGCAACTGTTCTGGAGAATAGCTCGGGGCCTCTTCTCCATTTCAGATTAGGAGAGGGCTACAGACAGGAACAGATTGTACTCAGGTCAATACCCCTTGCTATTCAGTTTTGGTCAAGATAGTTTTGGTTTTGTCTTCAGACCTGGATGAGTCAGGACTAAGTTTCAGGTAACTTGCTGAACCTACTGTAGATGAGGTAAAGGTGCTACTGATGGAATATGAGAAATTTCATGAGTGTCTGTTGACTGCTACCTGAGAATGAGAAATACCATGAGCAGACGAATAAATGTGTTGTCCCTGGTTTTATCACCAGCTATGAATAAGAATAGTTACAGAATTGATATTTGCTAGGACTAATTGTAGTGTTTTGCTGATTTTTGAGAATTTTGTTAAAATAGGAAGAGTGAAATATATATATATATATAAAATTTTACCCCAAGCCTTTCTGTTCCTTAGGTCCAAAAATATTTAGAAGCTATTTATTAATCTGACTGAAAAATTTGCTCCTGTAGATATGATTTACACTTCTGTGACAGCTTATCTGAACTCTTGTTGGAAAGGACCTCCTGTAGAGATAATCTGATTCACAATTCTGATTTTTCTGAACTTCCACCTCTCCTTTCTTTTCTCATATGTCAAAATGTCTTTAAAAAAGGCAAACAAACAAACAAAAAAGCTCCCTCAAGTTCTTCCCCGTCCATAATAGTGTGATGGTGCAAAAAGAATGCTTCTCTTCTGCTGATGAGAGGACCAAATGGATATCCCTTTTCTTAAGCTCCCTGATGGTTCCATGCATTCATTTTCACTATCTCAGCGATGTGAACCATGTTTAATAATTCTATACAAGCTTCAAAGACATGGCTGAGAAGAGAAATAGGGACATCTTTATGCAAAAATAATGAGTAGGAATTGGGATATAGAAGGAAACCGAAGTAAAAAAACAGATGGGAATGAAGCATAAGGAAAACATGTATTTCTGTACCGCTTAAAAGAATCAAAAGGCAATTTGACCCAAAGTAATACTTGCAAACCTGCATTAGAATAGCCATAATATTAAGCTGCTGAGTGGATTTCTTACTGTTGGAGTTGGACTTTTTACTCCCATGCTTCTTAGAAGCAACAGGAGATTTTGCTCTGAAACTTATTCAGAAAACCATATGTGAAAAATAAAACCAAATGGTTAAAGAAATGTTTTCTTCATTTTTCAGAAGTGTCTGCACCAAGGCCATCTTCTCCTACTGAACCCCGGGAAGAGGACAGTGTGTTGTTTAACAAACTGACTTATTTAGGTTGCATGAAGGTGTCTGCCCCTCGGAATGAGCCAGAAGCTCTACGTGCCATGGCAAACATGAAATACTCATGTCAGGCCCCTTTACCTGTAACACTTTATGTTCCAAATGTTCCAGAAGGCTCTGTAAGGTAACGTACAAATGTTCCTTCTGTTACTTGCACAGACACGTAAAAGGCGAGTTCTGACTTTGTTACTCACGTGGGGAAGTAGAATTGTTGGATTTGGGACTAGGATTCTTGTACAGCTACAGTGGAAAACTTTGTCTTTGAAAGGGAAGCGATTAATCTGTGGAAGTGCTGCACTGATAATCGCATTCACTTCTTTGTGGTTATTTTCCTTAAACCCTATGAAGGTCAATTTGAGCCTTTTCAAACCAATGAATCCTGAAAATGAAACATGAGGCAGGAAGTCATCTTTTGAGTGTGGGATTACTCTGAGGGTCAATTTCTCTGTACTAATCATCAGTACCTGCCCACTTGTTAGCTGTAGGGCCACATAAGCATCTTGTTCAGTGATTACTGGTATTTTGGAAAGGGAGAGCTGATAATGACTGTTTTCTCCCATTTTTTTTCTAGCGTGTAATCATGTGCAAGGTAAATATGTTGAGGTAGTGGTAGTCCTGCAGGTCTTGGGTTAGCTGAGGGAGTTTGTTTTACTCTTTCATTCTTCTTGAGGGATTGAGATGTTAGTCTCTACTTCCAGACATAGCTATGGTAAAGCCAGGTCTCACCTGTGCCTGCCTCACAAGGCATATGTTGATTATCTCCAAATAGTAGAAACCATTTTTTGGTTCCCTGTGAGAAGGGTCTTTTAATTAGTGATGAAAGTGTTCTGTTAATCAGAATGCAATAAAGGTGTATCTGCAGTGGCCCTGCATCCAGAAGCAGGGAGCATCTTAATATTCAGGGGTTTTTATTTTTATTTATTTATTTTAACTCTGTAGTTGAGATTTCTGAAGAATCTGGTTAGATTTCCTTCATTTCCAGTCTTCCTTTGGCAAGAGACACGGATTCTTGGTCTAATTTAACTCTTGTCCTCAGTTTCTTGATAAATTAAATGTCTGAGCTTCTAGACCTTCATCTTCATCTTCTTGTGAAAACTGTGTTGACTATAATCTTGCCTAGATAGAGAAAGCTTTAAGCATATAAATTTTCTTCCATTTTGGTCTTTGAACTCAATTTAAGATTTCATTTGAGGTTATGGCAATGCTTCATTTGAATTAGGAAATTGCGCTGCATGCTTTAAGTATGGCAGCTGTCACATGGCCGTTAGATGTTGGGTTTGCTGTACTTATTTTCATAGATGCTGCGGCCATTCAAGAAGGTAGTTTTCTTGCAAGTAAAAATTCAGGTTCCTTTTATCTTTAATTGCAGAGGGCCAACCGCAAGGTAAAGATGGCATAAGAATCTGTGTAGAACTGTAAAGTCGAACCCCTGTGTGGTATAATATGCTCCATCGAAGTTCAAGTGACATCACTGCCATCTTTGAGGAGTGTTTCCATTCCTAATACCTGGCCACTTGTTATCTGAAGTTCTATTTCACATGTCCCTCCAATATTACAGTATGCTGAATCCTCTCTGGGCTTTTCTTGCCTTTGGAAGAATACTTCTTTATTGTTCCTGACTCGGGATTCTGTTCAAATAACTAATGTGTAGTCAGCCTTGGTGTGAATGTGCATGTGCATAAAGAGTGAGAAGACAGAGGAGGCCTGTGTAGCTCTGTTACTGCTTGAAATTCATTGTGCAGTTGTCCATTGTGAGCACACCACCCCGTTCTCTTTAAAGTTTCTCAAATACTCTTTGGATCGTTCTAGGAGTTCAGAATGAGTTTAAAGCTTTGTATGAGCCCTTAGAGTAGTGTAAGTGGCATTTAGGTGGGAAGGACTGTATGGGAAGGTGTGTATACTCTTCTGGTGCTGCTGAAGCAAAAGTTATCCTGCCTGAGGGTATGACTATATTTGCAGCCAGCATACTGATAACCCAGAGCATTACACAGCAATTTCTTCTTGATGGAGCTACACACAGAGTGTTGTTGCTGTGATCTTTTCTTATTATCATGTGTTTTCTATGTTTATTTTCGTAGTTGTTAATGCAATTTTCTTGCAGTTTTTTTTAGAGAAACAAACACAAAACTTTCATTAATTACACTGATTAATCTTTTCAGTGCTAAGGTTGTTTTCTAGTATGATAAACTTTTTTTTTCTGTTGTTGTTTAAAAAAAAAAAAAAAACACAAAGAAAAAATGTGGCACCTTGAAGTGTTTCAAGGGAGTTAATATATTTGTTACAGATGTATTGGTCTACTAAAGTTTTCTGAGATTACAAAGATGAGGAGGATGAAGAGCCTAATTCCAGTGGAAATGGTGTTAGTCTTTGAGCACAAGCCTGTTTGATAAATATATATAATTTATTATTAATTTTCCATAAATACCTTAATTAGCTCAAAAGATAGGGCAGGATAATAAATCCAGATGTTCATGGCAGACTGGATTTTACATTTTTTGGTGCTTTTAAAGTTGTTGTGATTCATGATCACCTAACATAGCAGGGATTGTTTACTAAGATATATAGTTTTACATGTTCTGCATAAACAGTGCTTTCTTAAACGGATTTTTCTTTGGTCTTTGTATGCAAATCATGTTTTCACGGCTGCTGTGGTTTCTACATTTCTGCTTTTGTTTCTCATAAATGATCGCAGAGCAATGATGGTCTGTATTATTGCGTGAGATGGATGTACTATATTTGTCTTATGGAGTGTAATAGTGGCTTGATTTGTTTTAAAACTAGAAATATTTACATCATAAAGCTGGAACCTGACATATCTGTTCCTACTCTGCAGCTTGTATGCTTGAATTTAATAGTAATTACAGTTTAGATATTTTTTTAATTGCAGAAAAATATTTTAGTTATGTCTGTTTGTTTCAGTGACCTTTTTACTTGATCTTCCCTGTTCCTTCCCTCCACAGAATAATAGATCAATCAAGCAATGTGGAGAAAGCTTCTTTTCCAATCTATAAGGTGCTGTTTTGTGTGCGTGGACAAACTGGAACTTCAGAGAGTGATTGTTTTGCATTCACTGAAAGCAGTTGTGGAACAGAAGAGTTCCAGATTCATGTTTTTTCCTGTGAGATTAAAGAGGCAGTAAGTATTAAATGTTCTATAGTGACTCATATGAAGGATGCAAGGCGTATCTGAAAAAGTTGTTCCTGATGTGGAAACATATATATTGCCTTGAAAAATATTGTAACGTGTAATGGATTTTACAAAACGTGCATGTGGTCATATGTGAATATTAATACAAGTTAAAACTTATACTCTAGAAAGCCTAGATTTAAGGTAAGTATTTTGTTTTTTAGGCATAATTTGGGTAGGTTTCAGACTCATTTTACAATGTAGATCTTTGAGAGTTACAATGAATCATCTTACAGAACTATGGTTGCCCTATACATTTTGGCAAGAATTGCATGGTAGTTTGAGAGAAGGATTTTCTAGGGTGGAAAAATAAAGGATGAAAAAGAAAAATCTCATTTTTTAACGTTTGCATGAGCAAGCTGTGAGATGTATTTTCAAATGCAGTACTTGAAATATCAATTGTTAGGGTCCTCTAATGGTCTGCATTCCCAGTCTTGTAATGTGTATTAACTTACTGAGCATTACAGCAGGCGTGAATATGATATGAATAGAAATAGGTAATATTACTATTGAATTAGCTTGGCTATTAAACACCAGATATGAAAGGTGTGCGTGTTGGTAGTGTTTTTTTTTTTTGTTTGTTTGTTTTGTTTTGTTTTGTTTTGTTTTGTTTTTCTTTGGTATAAAAGGCAAATGACGAAAATCTTAGAATTGACTGAATTTGGGATTGAGTTCAGAAACTTGTATAACTGAATTTGTTCCTTAAGATAGCATATCACAATACAACATTAAAATATACTGTTTTTTTTTTTTTTTTTTTTAATAATACCACTAGTTCTTTTGCTTTTCTGCAGGTTAGCCGAATTTTATATAGTTTCTCAACAGCATTCAAACGTTCTTCCAAACAAGCATCTGATCATGTTAAGGACTTTGTTCTTCCTACTCCAGATAGTGATGTGTACACTTTCAGTGTTTCCTTAGAAGTCAAAGAAGATGATGGAAAAGGAAATTTTAGGTAAGCTGAATGGAAAAGTAGAAATCTTTCCGAATCATGCATGCTTGCAAAATTTACAACTACTATGTTGCAGTGAAACTCATTTGACTTCTTTCCATAAGCAGACTCACTATAAGTAGAAAGCTGTTGCTTTGTTTTTACAATTTTTTTCTCTGTATATTTTCTATATAAAGGTTAAAAAATCATCATCCATTTTTCAAATTAGCTTCTTTTAAAGACATTTTTTGATAGAGATGCTCAGTGTAGGTCTGTACAAATGGAAAAGACAGGAAGTCTGTACAAACTTCTGTTAAAACTGTTTTTCTGTATAAATAAAGTTTAGTACTCTTTTAATTGAGATTTTTGTAAGCTAATTAATTCCAAATTCATTGTAAGTTTAGAAAACTGTAAACTACTCTGAGCATTACAGGGGAACAAAATATTTTTTGCTTAACAGTTAATTACATCAGTTTTGGAATAGAGGAGAGAGTTGATGATAAGAGTTGGTAATGTGAAAATGTGCTATTTGGTTTTTGCTTCATAGGTAGCACACTTGTTATTATTTCAAAACCCAAAATACCCCATGAATTTTTGGATATGTGGGCCTGATAAATCCTGTGGGCAGTTAGGATGCTACATACGAGTCAAAGTCACACTTCAGTGGCTGTTTATTAACTTATGATTAAATTATGAGAGGTTCTCTCAAATTAACTTACCCTCTAAGTTGGTTACTACTGTCTCTTCTGTATTTAACAGTTCATCTTCTCTATCTGTACTAAAGGAGCTTTTTTATTATTATTCTTTTAGCCCAGTACCAAAGGATAGAGATAAATTGTATTTCAAACTTAAACAGGGAATTGAGAAGAAAGTGGTCATTACAGTTCAACAGCTCTCGAACAAAGAACTGGCCATTGAAAGGTAAGAGTAATAAGATAATGCAGATTAAGTTTTTGTGAGAAAAATATTTAATCTACTTTTCCCTAGCTTTGCAGGTTATGTGGCAGAAAGAAAAACAACAGTAACACAGTATTATTGGATAATATAATTAATTTCTATGTGCAGTTCAGTTTCAAATTTCTCTTGAATTAATTTGTGTGATTTTTAAGGTGGAAACAAGATGTCTTGGAAACATAGTATGTAATAGTCAAACTTTTTTTTTGCATTTTAATAGTATTTTTTGAATGTGCTGTTAGGATACTTATGGCATGCAAATACTTTTGATTTTCCTTTTTGTTGTTCTTAAGTAATGCAGAATCACACATTTATTGTAAGGCTGCATTATCCGCATCTCACTATTTAGAGAAAGTGATCAAGTTAGATTGTCTGAGCTATGTTAAACTCTGGAGAATACTTTTCCATTAGATCAATGTACTAGAGCAGTACAAATTTGGACTCAACCCAGTGCTTAGAAGAAGCAATCTCTTGTTGGAGTCTTCAAGATCAGTAGGATTTCATTGTATTTTTTTTTTTATATATATATAGTATGTTTCTAATGTTTAAGTAATGGTGAAGATCTCGGGACTGGTTGATAACCCATAGTTTTATTCACTAAAGTTATTAGTGAAGTTATGATATAAGTAAATATTATATTTACTGGAAATTAAATAAGGGGAAACTCTTTTAGACAGAATAATTTGATCTTTGTGCAGGACATTTGCACAAGAAGCAGACCATGTATGTGAAAAATAACAGTTAATGGGTTCATTAACAGTAGACTCTTGCTGCTACAACAATAGTGGGTATTGTCTTAGCTTAAATTAGAAAATTCCTTTTTGATATCTCAATTTTTAAAAAGAGCAAATGCCACCAGATGGCAATCTTATCAAAAAAGTAACAATAGGAGAATTCAAATTTATTGAAAAGGGAATTCAGGATAACAGGAGAATCAAAAAACCTGATTGATCTGTGTGCTTTCAAGGTATCTTTTTCAAAAATGAAACAAACATTTAGACGAGGGATATAGAACAGAGATTTTTAATGATAACGCTTTTGTATTGTAAAACTGTGCTTTTGCTACTCATCAGTTTAAAAAAATCTATTTTCACTAGGATTAAACTTTTAATTTATGTTGGCTTGAAATTTCAATTCATGAATGATGAACTATTTTAAGAATTTCTGAATAACACTGAATATACATCATTTTCCTTGTGGGGGACCTTGAGGGGTCTGTTTTTTTTTGTTTTTCTCCCAAAACTGCCTTCATTAGAATTGAGCTTTTATTTTGGTGTTATTTAGGATGATTCAATTTGGATGTTATTTTTATCACCACAAACTTTGCTGATAAAAGTCATGTAATTGATACGACACACACAAGCTTGGAAGCCATTTTATACACTCTCAGAGCATAACATAATATATATTATATAATAGTGCAATACAAATGGTGTAAAAGATCAATTGAGCTTGCCTAAGAGAACACCAAAAGTCTCAGAAGTATTTATAAGTGAAATTATAATGCAAAAAGGAGGCTGTTGCTAAAGAAATTTGGTCTCTGATCTAAAGAGATCCAGACTCTTTATTTACGCTCTCAGAAAATGAACCTGGTACCACTGGCAGAACCTCTGCTGATGCCACTTCCTTGCGTTCAGGCTGGGCCCTTGGCTGGGTTGGATAACACAGGTTACCCACAGCCAAGATACTCTGTCCCTTCCTACCTTTGTGGCCTGTTCTTGAACAAGTCCTGGGGAGCTTGCCTGTTTTTATCTTGGTTGGAGCAGGTAAAGAAGCGATGTTCACTCCTGTCTCCCAGGTTTGAGTCATGGTGGCACTACACTGGTTTGTTCCCCCAGTGTGGGATATCAAGTCTCTGTCTACGGGGTTCAGGAAGAAAATTTAAGTTACTAATTAGGGGGCTTTAAGAGTTGTTCTGGAGAGTGAAACAGCCTTTCATTCGGAGAGGTTCTAGGACTGACACTTTGTTTTAAAACAGTGGTGTTTAAATATACTGTGCTACCATTCGTACAGGAGAGTTACTTACAAGTTATGTAGATATTCCTTAGGTTAAGGTCTAGACTTGATGTCTTTAGAAGTGATGTGCAGAATATTGGCTGGTTGCTGAGTGTTACTGGAAAACTCTTATAGATCAGAAGAGTTGGACTTGATGATCCTTAAGGGTCCCTTCCAACTCAGGATATTCTATGATTCTATGATCATGTTACCATGTTAATGTAATACCACTGGCTTTATTCGTGGGTAGCATTTGTATTTATATAAATGAAAATCTATATTAGTGAGGAATACCTTAAATTCTTTTTTTTACAGGTGTAGAAACTAGCTGAGTTTAAACAGAGTAGTGTACCTGCATGTAGCCACTTGATAGTCACCTCTGAGTGCAGAAAAGCCACAGGTCAGAAATGGCAGGACCGAAGCCCATGGTCTTTACAGGTCTTTCTGAAACTGAGGTGTGTGGTAGGGCATTTTCATTCTTCTGAAGGTGATGTTCGTAGTTGTCATTTTTACATCTGAAATTGGAGGCTGAGCATAGTGACAACTGTTTGTGTAAAACTGAGCTCCTCTGCAAGCAAAGGTCTTGAGCCCCTTTAGTTCAGTTAAACTGAGTTTAGTCTTTTGAACTTCAAACAGAAGCCCTGACTCTTCCAGTAGCAGGATGTCGCCAGTCATCCGAAGTACCTATTTCTGAGAGGCAGGGGCTGCTTGTTTCTGACTCCTGTTCTTTTAGAAGCATACTTCTCAAAGATCTTGGCTGCCACATGTCAGAACTTTTGTGTGCATCTGAGAGAAGCACAGCAAGAGCTGGGATCTGTGAGCTGTTGCCTTTGAAAAGCATGGTTATTTTGCCTACATCTGAATCTCAGCCTTAGTGTTTTCTTTAGTAGATGTGCCAGAAGCTGATGACCCCTCTCTTGTTATAAGTTATAGCTTATTCTTAGCTATTTCTACCTCAGGAACTAAAAATAGTGCAGTTGGTCTACTGTAACATTCTGCCCGGTCTAATTAGTCCTCCAGAGAAGTCTGCTCATGTGGTTAAGTACAAGTCCTAGCATCCTAGCTACCGTTGTTTTACGTGGCACTGCCTTAGGCTGTATAGATACATCTGCATTGCTGCCTAATGTTTCATTTACCACTTCACTTCTTAGGACTTTAGTAGTGCAGGAGTATGGGTAAGAAAAAATACCATTATGGATGTAAGTTAATGTTTAAAAGTAATGAGGTAGAAAACAAAAATCATATATCCAAATGTGCTAGGGCCAAAAGTAATAGATGATGTACTCATAGCTTATGTTAAGACTATCTTTTGCAGTTCATATAGCATTACTGAAACAGTAATTGCTATGCTATCTCTGATGATAGTGTTCTTGCCTGAAAGCTGTGAAGCTATTCTGTCTTCACTACTTTCCTATGACTGTTCAAATGATGTCTTACAATTTCTGCTTGCTGAGAAACCTAAATTTTCCTTTGGATAACTGGCCCAGATGACAGAAGAGCTTTTGTTGAGCCTTAGAGAAGGTGGGAATGGGAGCTTCTCGTAGTGCTTTCCCATAGCTCATGGGGGTACAGAGGAGAAGGAGCCAGACTCTTCTTGGGAGTGTGGAATGGTAGGATTAGAGTCAATGGACACAAGTTACTTCCCTGGAAACTCCTCTGAGTTAGGCCAGTTGTTGTCAATACAAAGGAAATTGAGCCCTGGAACAGATTGCCCAGAGAAGTTATTTACTTTCTTTTTTTTTTTTTCTTTTTTTTTTTTCTTATTTGAGATCTAACATTAAAAAGTCTGTGCAAAACAGCTTGCACCTTGTGTTATAAATGTATAATTTGGTTCAATATTTTTCATTCATCATGGAGTATGCTCAAAGGACAGAAATATAAAGGTGATTTGCAGAAACTTCAGAACTGAATTTGTGCTTTCAATAGTCAGGAAGTTCAAAAGTTTAAATGATTGTTTACAAATATTTCAACTTTTTTTTTTGCCTTTTAACTAGAAATCTTTTTAATCTTTTTTGATACTTTTAAATGACTGTACTGGAATTCTGGAATTCAAAACCCTGGCTTATTTACTGTCTCCATGGCAGAGTAATCTCAGAGTTGCTAAATGGGCATAAAACTTCCGTTGTCTTTCCTGCTTAGGTTGGAAACTCTTTAAGGCAGAAGCTGCTTCCTACTCTTTCATGCATGCACCTTTTAAATTGTGGATGATGGTAGGATTCCTCAAAGTCTTGTTATCTTGATTTCCTTAGTAGGATGACAACAACAAAGCTTTATAGAGGGCTATAGTATGGAATATTGCGTATGGTTCTGGGCCCCCCAGTTCAAGGACACAGAACTGCTTGAGAGAGCCCAGCGCAGAGCCCCAGGGATGATTAAGGGAGTGGAGCATCTCCCTTACGAGGGAAGGCTGAGGGAGCCGGGTCTCTGTAGCTTAGAGAAGAGGAGACGGAGGGGTGACCTCATTAATGTTTTTAAATATGTAAAGGGTGAGTGTCAGGAGGATGGAGCCAGGCTCTTCTTGGTGACACCCAGTGATAGGACAAGGGGCAATGGGTGTAAGCTGGAATGTAGGAGGCTCTGCTTAAATATGAGACAAAACTATTTTACGGTGAGGGTGACAGAACACTGGAACAGGCTGCCCAGGGAGGTTGTGCAGTCTTCTCTGGAGACTTTCAAAACCCACCTGGATGCGTTCCTGTGTGACCTGAGGTAGGTGTTCCTGCTCTGGCAGGGGGATTGGACTAGATGATATTTCAAGGTCCCTTCCAATCCCTAACATTCTGTGATACAATTCCTATTATGTGATCAATAAGTATAACTAAACAAGAGGTGCATCTTGAGATAGCTGCTGGTTGTTAAAATGCCATTAAAACCCAAGAAGAAAGCATGACCTGTGTCTAAAGTGAAGGAGACGGTAGAGAATAGGCATACGTACAGAAGTGGTTACTAGGACGTTGAACTATCCCAGGATACTTAAGGAGGTGATTTTTGCTCTTGGCAAAGGGAAAGGGTGAGAGAAAGGTATGAGCCTACTGGCTCTGGTTTATCAAATCACTTTTGGTATGCAGTGAAGATAATGGGACTGGTATAGAATCTATTTGAGCAAAATTAAACCTAGCTGTACTACTTTAATACTGTGTGTCGTAGGGCTATGGTGTTTTTTTTATTTCATCCTGGTCATGTGAATCACATATGTTGTCACAAGAGATCGGCAATATAAAAGTGGATCTGCAAAATACAGAGCTTTGGTCTTAAGAAAGAGAGAACAGAAGTCTAAAAATAGAGCAAATCCTTATTTTAAGGGTCTGTGAGGCTAGGTGATGCTACACCAGTGAGGTTATGAGTGATACAGTATGTGAAATTGTTACATTCATTTGGTTGTATGAAAGCAATTTTAAAAATAACTTTTAAATTCATTTTCTCTAGGGACTGAGTGTATTTCTTCTATCCAATCTCTTACTAACGTACATGAATTGTTGGTATCTTTAAAGCTAGTATTTTAAGTTGTCTTTAAGAATAATTGTTTCTTCATAGGTTAGACACCAATTTCTGTTGTCTTTATTCTGGAAAATAATTTCATTGTCACTTCTGTAATCTATGTTGTGATATTTCCTGAGCATTACCATAACACTAGCAAAAAAATTACTTAGAAAGATTTTCTTTAAATTCGCGGCAGTAGGTAGCTGTCTCATTATGCTCAATAAAATATTTTTATCTTTGAAATGCTAATATTTTTTTTTTTTAATAAAACTTCACAGATGCTTTGGGATGCTACTAAGCCCTGGACGAAATGTGAAGAACAGTGACATGCATTTACTAGACATGGTAATGCTTAGTTCTAATAGTCCACTTAAAAAGATACAGGTGATTTAAAAACCAAATGAAAAACAAACAGAAAAAATACAACCAAAGAAAAGCACCCCTGAAAAGTAAAACTCCCATTGTTTGTTTTTGTTTGCTTTTGTTTCTTAAATCCTGGATTTTATATCTTAGAACTAGAAACAGATGGTATGTGTAATGGACAAAATATTTCAATTAATTTCAAAACCTGTGGCATCTGTTTTTGTTAAATTGATGAAGACAACGTTCTGATAGCTGGTTATTATTTTATATTTTATATTATCATTATTTTATTATATATATTATATGTATATATTTGATATATATTATATTATTTTATTACATATACAATATATATAATACTATATATAATATATATAATATTATATATATATTATATATAATATTATATAATATATATATATTATTATTATTATTTTATAACGAAGATTTCTTTATTGTGTTACACATGTTGCCTGAAAATATAGAGCAAGTAATTGAATTGTTTTTATATATATACACACACTTGGGCATTAGGGAGGTGGTGTTATTTTTTCCACGTTGCTGAAAACTTTGCCATTATTTGCTTCATTTGAATTTAAATTCTTGCTCAGAACTTGAAGTAGTCACTTGTCTTTTATAATAAACGTTTAAAAAGTATGTTGGTAAGCTGTCTTACCTTCAGTTTCTTATATAATTGGGAAAAAAGAGAAATATATATATTTCTTTTTTCTCTTCCCTATACCCTTTTTCAATACATTATATCCTATTCTTTATTTAGGTTGTGTTTTCTAGATTGAAGACAATGTTACTCTGAACTTCCCAGAACTATTTTCTCCACTCCCAGTCTCTTTGATCTGCAGTCATGGCTCTAGTAAAATCCTGTATGTTTTTATTTTTAGGAATCCATGGGAAAGAGTTCTGATGGGAAGGCTTACATAATTACTGGAATATGGAATCCTAATGCACCGATGTTTCTAGTACTTAATGAGGAAACACCAAAAGGTAATTTAATTCTTAAATTTGTTTTTTATATGACAAGAGTTTGATGTATGTGTGTTATCCTGGGAATCGTGGTGTATATGTCTGAGTACATAGACCATCATGTTCCAAGCGTCCATGGCTAAAAGCAGAACTTCTGTATATAAATGTATGTGACATAGACATGCAATGTTCATAGAGCTATGTGTTGCTGATCTGGGGATACTAAACTAGTGTTTGGGGCTTATGTTCCTACTCCCTGGTTATCAAGATTTTTGGACTTAAACACTCGGAAGTTGTTTTTTCCCCTTCTGTAGTCAGCAAAGCAGTATAAAACCTAGGCATTGCTGTTCTTTTTCTTTTAACTTTGAAGTGAGATGATTACGAATAGCATTACATCTCCTTCAATTTTGGGAAGGTGGAAACAATGCATGGAAGTGCTTCAATATTTAGCACAGTTCCTTATCCTTAGAATTGATGTTCTCTGACGTGATGTGAAGTTTGGCTGCAGAACTGGAATTTGTTTTCTGTCCCAAGGCAGAGCTCGTATCAGTTGCGTAAAGACATATCTAAGTATATACAGTCAGTGGTGTTGTTCTTGCTGCTCGATTTTCAAATCACATTATTTCTAGTAGTGTGTAGGCTACTGTGTGAAACTACTTGCTGTGAAGCTTGACATGGTTTCCATTTTAAGATACGACTTTGTGTTTGCATGTGGCTTTTGTTGTTTTTTAAATTCCCACTTGCCTCTTTGGTCTTGTGAGAAATACCTCAATAATTTTCTCAGACAGGGTCTTCTGTAAAGCTATTTTATTTGCGATTGCAGTGGTGGGCATCCTGCAAGCCAGGAGTGCCCAGCAAAAGTGTATCATAACCTTTTCTTCCCTATTACCCAACGCTTGATTCCTCCTGTTTCCTCGTTGACCGAGTACTATGGGTTCACAAACTACTTGATGCTTATTACTATACCATATATGTACAATTTTATTTGACCAACCATTAATTTCTCCTTTTTCCTTTGTTTTCTATCCTTATCCTCTCCTGACTAGAGGGCCCATTATTTTTTGTTGTTATTGATTTTTGCACTGCTCCTCCTGTTTTTCTTAGCTATCCTCCTTATTTTGGGACAGTGGGACCTTCCCCTTATCTGCTTAACACTTTGAATCTGTTTGCACAGATTTTTTTTCCAAAAAAAAGTCATGGGAGTTATCATCAGAGTAATAAATCAGATGCAATAGCATGAGTAATTTAATAGAAAGTGGTTTCAGTTGAACAACAGTTTGTCATTTATTGTTTTAATTTTTGACACTTTTCCTGTACATGACGTTTTGTGTTTTAGATAAGCGTGTGTACATGACTGTGGCAGTGGATATGGTTGTCACCGAAGTAGTAGAACCAGTGCGGTTTTTGTTGGAGACTGTTGTGCGTGTGTATCCTGCTAATGAACGTTTCTGGTACTTCAGCAGAAAAACCTTCACAGAAACGTTTTATATGAAGCTAAAACAGGTATCGTGTGCTTTTTTTTAAAAAAAGAAAAATTGAAGCTGGGAGTATTTATTTTGTCTGTTTTAATTTGTCCTTTATAAAAGTTAGTATGACACTGCACCTCAGTAGGGGTTTTTTTAACTGGTTGAAATGTTTAAATACCTAATGCTTAAGTAGCATATAGAAGTGTTTGATGCCTTTGTAAACCGAATTATTATATATGTCATAAGTCATTGGCTTTGTGGGCTTAAACAATTTTGAATCTATCTATTGAATTCTCTGTAATTTCATATAATCAGATCTATGCACAGACATCTAAAACAAGTCTATTTGGTAAAATCAGGAAATGACATTAATTGTTCACTGTAAGATCAGCTAATACCTAACATGGAAATCCTGGGTGTTAAGGTTCAAAATACGAAGATAGGTGGCTGGAAGGATGTAATCAATTAAAGGCAGAGGAACCTTATGCAGTGGTTTGAGTTAGGCTATTACTACTGTTTTTTCAAAGTATCTTGGAAGGTTGGGTTTCTGTGTTTTCCAAACGAGGAGTTTGGAAGAAGGTTATCTGGAAGAGCAAGCTCTGATGCATGAGAAAGTCACTGTCTTTTCACCCTCATGGTGCATTTTGTGTGTACAAAATGCACTACATTGTTGTCCTTCACTCCCTGGGGCTTCATGAAGGGCAAGGGCATTATTGTTGCAATGATTTATTAAGGTAGTGTTGTTCATGCTGGTGATTGTAACCTTACAAAATGTTCAAAGAACAGTAAAGGGAAAAAACAGACCAAAACCATTTTTAGGAAACTATCTTCTCTGAAATACTCAGTTTGGCAGTCTTTGGAGTTCAATGTTGAAGTCAAGTTGTAGAAACAATGCACCACTCTACAGAGGTGAGACGTTTAGATGAAGCTTAAAGAATAGTTGTGTATTCCCTCTGTTAGCTTTCCCAATCCTGTGCTTGGGGGATTACTGTGCATTTATTTCTTCCTCAAGCACTAAGAGATGATATATCCATCCGTCTCATCTGGTCACTTTTGTTCAACAGTTACCTACTGAGTAGACTGCTAAAGACTCCTCTGTTCTGGCATTGGGTAGGTACATAAAATGTATGTCTTCCCATTATCAGTGCAGGACGATGTACAGCACATCCTTGCGCAGAGAGTGTTGACCTGCTTTCTCCAAAGATTTGCCATAGAATCACAGAATGCAGGGTCCTTGGTTCAAAAAGGGAACAGCAGAGGCTAACTGTATCATTTGCACTGGAATAACGATCTCTTATCTTTGACTAATTAAACCAAATAGGAGTGATTTAATTCTACTGAGCCTAGTGTGAATGTTTTAATTGTGTCATCATCCTGTGGGGTGTAGTAATGGATCTGGCAAAACAAGCTGTGTTCATGCTATATAGCAAAAGTGCAGCTGTGTTTAACACTTAAAGTAAATAAATCTCATGAAATGCTGTTTATGTAGTTCTTCTGCAGATTAGCATAGTAACTTGGAATTCAAGAAAATGTGAGAAAACCAAGTGTTATATGCAAATGTTGAGGATATCTGCATTTTCAATTTAAGAAAAATACATTTGAAGATATTACTTTGTCAACTGCTGGATGCATAGCTATAATCAATTAACCTTTCCTCTTAAATCAGTTAAAACCCTACCAGTTTTAGTTTTGAGTACTATGGGTAATTTCCTTTTGCTTTCTCACCCCTTATAATGTGACAACACACACATGCCTCCTTTTCCTAAAGAAACACAAGCTTTTCTTCCTGCTGTAAAACTCTGAGGAGCTGTTCTCCAGACTTTCAGGGAAGGAACATTTTTAATCTTGGCAATCTTACTCCAAGATTCTGCCCTGGTGATGGATGATAGGATCTCTGTGGTTGACCTGTAGCAAGTTGTTATTCAACCAATTATCTGCTGGGTAATTTGTATTGCAATAGCTGTTGATAGTTAACTCAGTAAATAACTTGTAGGTAACTCTGAAAGAAGCTGTACCTTAGGACACTTTCTTCTTTAAAAATAACTTTTGCAGATGGCATTGAGATCAGCCGCTTATGGACCATTTGGGAAAGTAGTTGAATTCAACTGGATTTTAGGGAACCAGAAAGCTTTTATCAGTAGCCTCAGCTCTAAGGAGAGGTGTTTTCCTCTGTGCAGGACAGTGAATCCCGTGGTATAGTTTGCCTGCTGATGTAAAATTATGACAGCAGTGCTATCCATTATTGTACAAATGTAGCCTGTTTGACTGCAGGTGAGAAATTCAGGCATGCTGTCTGCCCAGTTCTGAGTTCCAGTGTGCAGAGTCCTTGGCAAGAAGCTTTTGACTTGGGCTGTCTGAGCAAGGTGCCCTTCCCAGTAAAGAAGCATCCATTACGGAGGTTCAGAAAGGAAGTAAGTAATGGAGTAGCATTTCCCAGGGTGAGACTTGCTGGTGAGGAGAGAAAAATCAAAACTCTGCTGAGGAGAGATTCCTGTAGGCCTGCTAGTCTGAACCCAAATTTGTGAGGGGCATTCAGGTATGAGAAATGGCATAAATGCAGGTTGCCATGAGATTTAGGACTGCTATAAACATATTGCCATGCTGCTGATACACATTCTCATCATCAGAACATGATCTTTGGAAAGGCTGTTGTAGATAACAAATTCAGGCTTCAGAAAAGCAACTAACCAAGTTACTTCCATTGTATACAGGTGGTCTTGCAGTTAAGCAGAACATGTGCAAGGACCTGAAGATGCGTGATTCTTGTATGTTGCAGCAAAGTCCGTAGTATCTCTCATGCCTTACTCCATCAAAAATAAAAGCTACAGATAGTAATGGTGAATAATTCTACAGGCATCAATATTTGATTGATTTAGCCAGGTATTTTGTAATTACATGATAAAGGTGTTCTGTGAGAATAAAACAAGTAGAATATAATAGCTTGCTAAATATTTAAAAGACAAAACAAAACAAAAAACCAAGCACCTTTATGTCTACATCCCTAAGTTCATGAAACACTTTGAGGAGCTCAGTCATCAAAATTGGTTGATAGTTGGAGCCACATGACTGCCTTCTTCCAGGGTATATCAGCTATAAAGGAAGCAGATCTGAATGATTAATATCTCTGAAATAAAAAGATTTCCTCAGTATAATATTACTTATGTTGTCTTAGTGGAAGCAGTCCTTATTTAAGCTACCTATCCGCATAAAGTCAACAGCTTGTTGAAATTGCTAGTTCTGTTTAGCTGTTGATATGCATCTCCAGCAAAAGGTGTCATGGAGTCGTCTTCCAACTCCTTCACAGTTTTGCTTTTGAATTAAATTGAATACACTCAGAGATTGTATTCTTTTTCTTTTTCATGGTTAATTTGATTTTTTTAATATGCTCAAAAATTGTCTTATTAGACAAGAGCACAAAGAACAAAACAGAACACAATTTTGTGCTGGTTCTAGTTCATTTAATATAGTCATTAGTTTGCATTTTGTACAATTCTCTGCAAGTATATTAACCGCTGCATGTAACTGAATGATAATTGTGTTCAGAACTGTAACTCAGAGGAAAAACTAGAGTTGACTTTACTTTAAAAACTCGCAGTGTTGTATCCAGTGGGGTATGGGTAACTAACTGTTTTCATGTGAAAGTCCACTCAGTGTGAAAGACAGATTAAACTCTGACCTTCTCCAGTTTTAAGTAAAAATAAAATAATTTCCCCCTGCCCCCCAACTTTTGAGGTAGTTTGCCTTGGAAATTATCGACATACCAGAGACAGTTTTGGAAGAAAAGCTGCTCTTACAGGACAAAGTGCTTTCTGTTGAAAATGTTTTGGCCTCAGATCCATAGTTGCAGACACCACAGTCAACGTTCCAAAATTTCCAAGTCAAATTGCGTGATAGATTAATGTATATACATGACCTCTACACATGTACACAGACGTACGAGCATATATTTATATATTTAAACTTAGGCTACTAACACAAACTTTGTAGCTAGATACAGCAGATACATATCCCTATTGAGAGGAATATATTACAAATTATACTCTCTGGTATAGAGATGAATTGGTCTTTTTTTTTCAGGGGGTTGGTGGTGAAACACTAAGGAGTTTTTCACAATTTATGACTTTCAAAAAGCGTGAGGTTTTGTTGTTTCTTTAAGCTTGTCTTTACCTAATGAAATCCTTATCACTTAAACCTTTTTTTTTCTTTTTTTTTTTTTTTTTTTTCTCTAAGGCATTTGATTCCCGTTTCTGTGGTGATGTCAGTTATTCCAGTTTCTTTCCTGTGCTCTCCTGTTTTCTTTTGCTGCAGTTTCTCTTTGACCTCATCTCATTGTATCTGTATTTAAATGGGAAAGCTTTTCTGTCATAGTTCTGAATGATAATTAAGATGGTGTCTAGGAGGCAGCTTTGGAAGTAATGCTGGTTTATTTGCAACTTCTGACTATAATCCTTAAAAGAGAAGCACAGCTATGTTTTACTGCCAGCCTACATATGCCATTAGAAAGGAATCTGAGGGAGTCTTCCCCAAGCTATTCTTTAGCCTTGATATGAGATTTTTTTTGTCTGTGTTTTGGTTTGGTTTTTTGCAAACCATTAGAACTGTATTTGTCAATAGTGGGGTCCTATACATATGCCTATTTTGTTTTAGTCTGAAGGAAAAAGCCACACGAGTGCTGGGGATCCAATTTATGAGGTTGTCAGTCTACAAAGAGAATCTGCACGAGAGGAAGAACTGGTCAGCCCAACAAGTGGAGGAGGGCCCGTATCATCCCAGGAGGATGAGGCAGACGAAGGTAAGAATAAGTGAGCACTCATAGTTTCCATAGATAAGACTATTATATTTCTGCTGCCAATTTACTCATTTAATTCTTACTATTTGTGTCTGTTAGAAATACAGCTGGACAGTAAGATCACACACAATTTCCTTCCAGCAGCAGTTCTTTAGCATTAGCATTTTTCCCCACACCATTATTTGGAGTTCTTCCAATACCAGCAGCAGACTGTGCATGTCCATTTTTCTGTGAACTTCAAAATTTGTTACTGCTGTACTTGTGCTCTGCTAATAAGATAGAAAACATTTTCTGGAGTGTTTTTTCATCCAATCAGAAAACATTTGCCTTCAGTGTGCTGCTAAAGAAAGATACTGAAATGGCTGGCTGTAAACGCCTATGTACAGGAAAACCAAACAAAACCAATGTGGAAATGGGCTCAAAGACAATTCCTCTGCCCCCATACTGTGGGCCTAGCATGTGAGTTTCTCTCACTTATAAATGGGGCTTATCAAAGGACTTCTAGGTTCAGTTGGTGATTATGTTGGGGATTGCCGATATTCGTGGAACCATCCCAAAGCTAATGGTTCCTCAGAGTATTTCTGTGTGTTCTTTGGGGTCCTTGGCCCGCTGTAGTCCCTTTGTACCCCGAGGGCTAGCTCATACCCTTCAGAATAGGCTTTTGGTGCCAGTTTTGATTTGGATATCTGACCTACCAGAACTCGGGACAGTTTTACAGTTATTCTTCAGATTACTGGCACTATTTTGTCAGTACTGTAAAAAGTCTTTCTTATTACAGTGGGAAAAATCCATTTTGATTCTTAGTTGATTGTAAATGGTTGGATATTAGTTTATGCACTGTGAATCAGAACCCTGTGATTAATGCGGGAGCAGACAGATCTGGTTACTTCCTTCTGTTTACAAACAACAGCAACAACAAACACAAATCCCAGGTAATACTGGGCTTACAAGAACAGAGCTAACAGAGCTGGTCTTTGCAGAACTGGAAACCTTCCACCCCTTCCATGGGAGGGAACAGGATGGCTATTGACTCTCACTGTCATTCTGCTATCAATTCTAAATAGTAAAAATACTGTTATCTCTAACAGAGCTTTTGTATTAAATGGGTACTTGGGATTACTTTGCTGATTATAGCAGGAATTATTTCAGATTGACCTTTGAGTCTTGTGGTTCAGTGTAGTGAAGTTCAATATCTGTGGGTGTTCTTTTCTTTGCTGGATGTTAGAGCTGTAAGAGAATGTTTTCTGGAGCTTGTTTGGTAGGACAGAGTTTAAGTAATTACTTGAAAACTTTTTTTCTTCTTTTTAATATTGCTTCTCACCAAGAAGAGCAAAGTGCTGTTCTAGAGTTTGATGAATGTAGCACAATTAGCAATAATGTGGATATTATCCTCTTGGTGCTATTATAAAGCTGTTTTACTTCATTATAGGGTAAAAGTATTCCACTGAGGAACCTGAGTTTAACTTTGGTTTAGCTTCCTAATGCTAGTTTCCATATTTTAAATGTAGATTACTTCCTAAGAGAAGACATTAAAAATATCATGATGTGACTCTGTTCTCATGGAAACTGCATTTAGAGCTATCTGCCTAGAAGTTATCTATCCTAGTGGATATGCAGGTTAAATGAGTCACTGCCAGTTGTTCTAAATAAATCTCTTCATTCTTTTTCTTTCTTTTTCTTTTCAGGGTACTAATTATGATGATGGAAAAAGAACTTGAGTTTACAATGTCTTAGCCTTGGAAGAAGGCTTTTTCTTTTGTCTAATGTTAAGGCCATATAGATTTTTCTGCTTGCTCTTATGGCAAGTGTGCATTATAAGGAATATTAGATAGGCCAGAGGCTGGTATTCCCATTTAGAGATATCGAGGATTATCATTTCTTCTCTTTTATCTCTTTTTTTTTTTTTTTTTTGCTATATCTTTAGCTACATGCTATATCCCCACAGAACACTACTTAATTTAGTCCAGATACACTATATACTGCAGTTTTGTTTGTATAATGCTGTAAGAATGCATGTTCCATGTGCACCTTACCTGATTTCTGTGTACTCTGTGCATCTTAGGAAGATGCCTTATGTTAGTAGTATACGAATAAAGATGATGTTCTTAACAAAACATTTTTTTCAGTATTCTTGTTCTTTTTTGCTTTAATGAAAGGCCCAAAACAACATTCTGTTGTTTTTCATTCATTCCCAAAACAACGTATTTTCCCAAAACAACATTCTTAGCTTTGTTTGTTTGTTTAATTTTAGCCTCTTTTTTATATAGCTTTTCTGATGAAAAGTGATCTTTGCAAAGACTTTGAGATAGCTACTTAAGAGATCTTTCAGGTCAACATGACTTAAAAAAAAAAAAAAATGTTAATATCATATTAGATATTTCTGGCAACCTAGCCTTGTAAGGTTCCCTGCTTTGGAGATAATTTTTTTTTTTTTAAAGATAATATTAATAATTTATTGTCAAAATATGGATTTTCTTTCTCCTTGATAAGAAGTTTTCTCTTAAATTCAGGCTCTAATCTTAAAAAAAAAAAAAAAGTTTCAAATAAAATAGATTTATTACCAATAAGCTGAAAAGGATAGTTCTTAATATTGAATTATGAGTAGAACCTTGTAAAAAGGTGCAGAGCACTATTGAGTGAACTAACCTTTCTGCTTTTTGGTGTGTTAAGAATGAGTGAGAACACATACAGAAAACTTGATTGCATGTTGCATTATTCAGAAAAGTCAAAGCTGCACGGATCACTTTTACTGTCATGTCATTCTATGGCAGGGTGAAGTGGCTGGCTGCATGCGTGAGCCTAAGGACTGGAGAAAACTGGCTGACAAAAAGCATTTGCAAGGAGAATGTAGTCCTAGAAACATTTAAGTGACAAAGGGGAAGGGGAAGAACAATTTGACTTATTTTAGCAGAAGCTGGTTAGACCATAGGTGAAATCATGACCTTTCTTTGACTCTAATATTTTAATTACTTTTTTTTAATAGTCTAACTCTTCAGGAGAAAATGAATCTCAAATAGTTATCTTGTATTAAATCAGAATACTGTTAGGAGGTTAAGGATCATTGTAAATGAGAGCAATTCTGTCTAAAAACACAAAATACTCTGCGTTCCCAAAGTCTTTATAGTGATTGTAATTAAGCTGAAGATATTCTTTTTAATGTTATTTATTTATTTATTTATTTATTTAAAGTTTTATGTGGTCCCAAGCCATTAATTGCAGGGTAAACACTGCATGTTTAGTAGACATCCCAAAGCAGGTAATTCATGCAAGGTAAAAGGTAACATGCCTACCAAGTCTCCAAAAGAAGCTTCTGAAAATGAGTTGTAGATTGCCTCTAGAACACTCTGAAATGACTTCCAGGAATGCAGTACTATTTGTGCTTGTGTTTTTTGATTTGTTTGTTTTATTTTATTTTTTTCCCTGCAACATTAAATTTCTTGATCTTTTAAGATATTACATTTCTGACAGCTGGGAATTGAGCAGAGATCCAGTTAACAGCACAGTGGATACTGTTCCATAAACAGTTGGCTTAGACCAAGAAGGATCCTATTGAAATGTGTTTAGAACTTAGCAATTGGCTTTTAATAAGGAGAAATTATATATAAATATCAAGCTGTAGGAGTAAGAAAGGGCAGAAGAGAAGAAATAACAAACATAATAGGGTAATGCTTTCTGTCTGTTCCCTCTAGTTATCTTGGCTCTGCATACAAAGAGAAGTATTCTACAGTAGAAAAAATAATGTATAAAATACAGAAATTCAGTGAAATTTGACAATGAAAGTAGATTAAAAGGGTAGAGAATCCTGAAAGCTTCAAAGAAATTGAGATATTAATTTTTTGGAGAGCACAAAAAGACAGGGTAGGTACAATAATTCACAAGTGGGCAATAGTAAATGATTGGAGATGATCAGCAAGACTAAATTAAGATCCTGGGTCAAACGTGGGTGGGTAGAGGTTGTTTTCAGGAATCAAAAAAGCAAAAGAGTAGAGGAGGTGGTGTTTTAGGAGTCAATAGAGCTGTTGAGAGTATTTTCTGATAAAACAGGCTTTTGACCAGAAAGAGTATGAACAGACAAGGATGACTGAGTGAGACGAATGCCATTAGCACTATGGAAGTAATGAACTCTGCATTTTTATCCTAATTAAAAATAGCTTTATGTAATTCATAGGAAATGTTTCTTAGAATAGCTCAACACAGAATAATGTTGCTAGGTACTAAACAAGATAAATCTATATTGGAGTCTTATTCTTACAATAAAAATGAACTAAAATTTAACAAATCCTAAATCCATTAGGCCATTTGGCTAGTGTTCATTTTCGTCTCTTACAGAACTTCAGTAAAGGTTTCCTGTCTGATTTTTAAAATACAAGGGCTTTGGAGGAATGTGCATCTGTAGCTTCCAAATTAAAAAAAAATAAAAATATTCTTGATGTCATTTTATGGGCTGTACTATCCATTGCCTTGGTTTTTCATGCCTTACAGGTTAACTTCTGTTATTAAAAATGTACTTGATTGACTTCTCCAGCTATTTTTGTGCTGTCAGAAAGAATGTGATCACTTTGTTAATATATATTAAAAAAAAAAAAAAAGGGCAGAATACTTTTTGGTTTGCTCTGGAAGCTGTTATTGATAGTTACAGATGAGTTCAGATTTATTTGTGCATATTTGGATTTATTCATGCAAGTATGGCCTTTCCCTTCCAAAGGCAAGTATTTCTAATGTTTTCAATTTGAAGCAGTTTTGTGGCTTTTGAGTCAAGTATGCATGTGATGAAATTGCAGGGTTATATATGAAATGGAAACAACCTGAAAATTCTCTAAATTTGTATTTCAGGTTTACAGGTAAATAGAAATACAGGGACAGTCACTGGGCAGGGACTCGTGTTCTTTCCTGTCATTTAATCCAGATCTCAGAGTTCATCTGTAAACTGGTTTCCAGGCTAGGCCATCTAGAGCCGTGTGTGGCTTCCTCTGGAGTATTCCAGAGGACATGCCTGCAAGGTGCTTGTGGGAGCATGGTTTTGTTAGGGATTCTTTCCCTGGCAAAATACCTTGCTTCACTTTGTGTAGTTCAAGGCAAAATAGCATTCCAGAATTCTATCCTGTCATTCATGAGTAGTGGAGGGGAATCTTTTGGCTTTTGGGGTTTATTCTTTGGGTGCACAGGTGAAATGTGGTTCTTGGATTTCAACCTTTTTTTTGTAATAGTTTACATAAAATAACTTCAGGTTGTGGTATGAAATAGATATTTTTCTCACAATAAGTGAGATTAAATTAAATTTGCATCTTGTCCAGAAGGAATAACAGATTATTTTGAATGTTTTGATGCTTTATTTCTGTAGTGGTCTTTCTTGTCTGCCTACGAGCAGTATGGTAGCTTAAACGTTATTTGAAAAAGGATTTGTGATCCTGTTGACTTCTTAGGCATTAGAGCTTCCTATTGCTAGAAGATCTTCCCGGGTATCAGTCATGAGTGCCATGGCTTTCTGTGTCTCAGACTGCCATCATTATGCTCATACAATTTCACATTTCATATCAGTTAAAAAAAATCAAGTGCCTTTATATAGAGGTGATTACAAAGACTTCTCAACAAACAGTTCCCCACAGCTTGTTACTAATAATTGTGAGGTTCTTGTCTCTTTGGGTTTGGTAGTTAACTTCAGCTGTTTTGTTCAGCCTTTGTATTTCATAAGCAAAGTGGCTTAAATACTGCCCTGGCACTTGAAATAAGCATTGGGCAATATACAATTCTAATGTTCTTATATTGTTGATTTTTTTTTTTTTAAATGTAGATATATCAAATGTGGCATTAGACATTAATCTATACATTTTAAAATTCGTAACGTGGAAAATACAGAATAACAAATGGCATTGTCTTAGAATTGTGACAGCATCTCAAACTTGATTTTTCTTGCGTGTTCTCAAAGCTGTCAGTTTTCAGACAGCGCAGAACATGGGGAAGATGTTTATATTTACAAGAATACCTCCACTGTGCAGCGTTTAGTTGGCTTTGTCATTTGTGTGGGAGCAAAACTACTGAACTGAAGTGATAATTTCCTCCACTTTTTATTCAGCTTTAAGCATTTTTACATCTGATATAGAGAAGTCATGGTGGCCCACTTGTATATTTGCTACAGGAGGGTAGGATCATCGCTTTGCACGTTTCTACACTCAGATTTGGCTGAACAGCTCAGGTTTATTTTTTTTAATGTGACTGCAGTGCAGTGCCTATGTAGCAACTATATGATTTGGAACTAAGATATATGCTTAAATGCAGAAATTTTTATTAAAAAGAAAACGGCAGCTTGGCCAATGGGATTGATTTCTAAGGGGAAGGGTAGATCCTTCGAGAGGTATTGCAGACTTCATAACCCATGCAAAAACCATTATTGTTTGCAGTGTGAATGTGATGTGAATGTGATGGGGAGTGACGTAAGACATCATCTCTTCCACCTTATTTCAGTGCTTACCAATTGTAGGTGTTTTCAGTTGCATAGAGAACTAATTAAACTTGTAGGTTGCTTGCAAAGTAATGAAAATTTTGGAATTCGTCAGCATTAACTTCTGTTTGAGTGACACAAAGTAACGAGTGCATATGTTTACAGTTCATAAAAAGGAATAGGAATAAAAATACTTTTTGCTATTACTGGTTAACTTTTAGGGGAAAACTTAATCTTTTTTGGCTTTGGTCTCTTTATGTGTACTTCAGTAGCTGCTAAACTATTTTTCTTCAAGTTTATTGTGTAGCTTAAATATTAACAGAAGTTTCTTGTGAGCAGAATTCAGTGCAATTTTTCTTTGTTCATATTCATAAAACTCTTTTTCTGGTTCTGATTAATTTTCTTCCAGCCAAATTGGGAAATACGCTGTGTTTGCTCACTTTACTGTTGCAGAGTTTACTGAGGATCATCATTGTGTAAATATATCACTTGAAAGGCATTTTGAAATATTTTGTCTTCATCAAAATATTTGTAATGCATTAAAAAGTTGAATCTTTCTGGAAATCTACCTTATTTGGTAATACAGTGAATTTCATGGCTGAAATTTTGTTTCACTCTAGTCTTTTCTGGTGAAACTGTAGCTCGTGCTCTATAATTTCCTGTTACCTTATAAATGGAAGCATGCTTTTTTTGTGGCCTTTTTCACGATCCTCTTTAATTTCTTATGTACAGAATGATTCCATGTCAGTAACGTCTATATCTTGTTGCCCTGATAATATGCTGCCAACTTCAGCTCCCCCTTCATTTTTGTTCTTCTCCTACATAAAAATCAAGCTTCTCATTTTTGAATTATTCCAATTCTATTCACACTGATCTTCACAACCTAATTTCCTTCTTCTGCAGGCTGCTCTGCTCAGGTTGCTCTAAGTATATTATTTTTCAGTTCCACCTACTCTTTATTTCACTTGCAACAGCTTCTCAATTAAAACTCATTAAAAATCCTTCTTTCTTCTTCACCTGGGTGCTCAAGCCCCACCTGTTCATTTTTTTTCCTGCTATCGTCATGCATTTCCAGTCATTTTAGGATGCACTTCACTTCTTTGCTTTTATGCTTGATCTCTTGGAATCAACAATATAGTTTTGTACTTTATTTGTATTTTTTGTTAACAGACAAATTAGCTTGACTCCTAAGGCACTGCTGTATTTCAGGTAATCTCGTAGATTCCTTTAAGGAGAGCAGACCTACCTTCCCAAAAGGTACCTCTGTATCTAGCTCTCTATCTGGTTTCATCTAGGGGTTCTCCATGTTCTGCATTTGTGGGCCCAAAAGCATTGTGTTATCAAAATGAACGAGGGGGAAGGAAAGGCCAACGTTCTGTGTGTGTGTGTGTGTGTGTTAATTTCTGTGGGGTGTTTGCTTATGGTAAAGAGTTACTGTCTGTGTAATTCTTCTGTTTTGAACACTTGATGTCTCAATATTGTGTTGGAACATGGCTCATCAAGCAAATACAGACTAGTTGGACAGAGAAGGCAGAAATGAGCAGAAGCCTCATATGTGGAAAGAAGTGGTGTTTTCGAGAGAGATAAGAATACAGAAGATTTTTCATTTCATTGCAAGATGTGCTAATATTGTTTTCCATGGCTGCTCTGTTTAAGACAAAGTAATATTGGCATAAGTTGCAGAAAGAAAGAATTAGATTAGTGGTGAGAGATATAGTCCGAGAGTTACAGTAATGAAGTCCTTGGAGTGAACTGCTCAGGGAGGTGACTGGAGGTTTGTAGATTAGCTTAGAAAAGTGTCTGCAGGGGACTAAATGATTGAGACCTGTGTTCTCTTTAGCCTAGTTCAAAAAGTACCAACTTGGATAACCTAGCAGAGCTTTCTCATGAGGCTTGACTTTACTACTCTGTGGTTTTCTTAGGAGATAGTCAAAGCCTCTTCTGGTTTTGCAGCACTGCAGATGTAGATAACCATAGGGTGGCCTCCCGTGGCAGTTCATCATTTGTGAATGCTGTAGTACAAAAACAAACAAACAACCCCCCTAACCTTACTGCCACTGGATATCAAGCGGAATCATTCTGAAAGTTCAAGCTGTTTTCCATTAAAATTAGCCTTTCAGGGTGTTCTGGGTCAGACTAGATCCAAAGAGGTGCCTCTGCTGTGTGGACGACAGGCCACATGAGGATGCATTTTCCAAATTATTTGTTACCAAGAATAAAGAGCCAAAGTTTATTTTTCTACAGAGTTTTAAAAGGTCTTTCATATGAGCAGTCATATTTCTGCAGGAAGGAGTCTGTTTTTAAAGGGGCAAAAAAGTTATAATTGAGCCTGGTGAGTGGAGTATTGTAACATAACTGTTAGTGCTGGGCCATTTAAAATATAACTCCCGTGCCCTATTCAAAATAGTCTGCTCATATAATGAGTAACTTATGTAATGAGTGTTTCTAAGCAGAGTAGACACAAAATTACATGCATTCAATAGGCTGCCGGTCTTCTTTTTAGTTAGTCATTAATTATAGTTTGTTCTTGAATGTTCCTGCAGATTTTTCAAAGGGACCACTTGCGTGTCTATAGGTATACTAACAAAAGCAGCCTATATGCAAAATCTGTCATCTGCAGATCTTCCCCCAGCCCCAGTAGCATGTGTACATGCTTCAGAATTTATCTCATGCAAATGGCCAATGTCTAAAACAAAATACAAGAAGAATAGCAAGTTCACTGAGGCAGAAGTAAGGCCCAGGTGACTACGGGCTGGTCAGTCTAGCCTCAGTCTGGGGGACAGTTAGGGAAGAAGTCCTCCTGCAAGACGGTTCTAAACACGTGAAGGACAGCCAGGTGATTAGGAGCAGACAGCATAGATAGATGAAAGGCAAACCATCACTGCTTTCCTGTGACAAGGTGACCAGTGCTGTGGATGAGAGGAGAGCCATGGGTGCTGTATGCCTTGACTTTAGCAGGGACTCCAACACAGCATCACATAGCGTCCTTGCCATTAAATTGATAAGATAGGGACTGGAGAAGTGAAAAATAACGTGGTTGAAAAGTTGGCTGAACTGCTGGGCTGAAGGGATTGCTCAGTGATGCAAAGTCCAACTGGCAGTCAGGAAGAAGTGGTATGTTTCAGGGGTTGGTATCGGGATCAGTGATCTTCAAGGTCTTCATTAATGACCTGGACAGTAGGACTGGGAGCCATCTCAGCAGGTTCATGGACAACTCTAACCACCAGGTCGGTGTGCTGGAGGGCAGGGCTGCTGCTCAGAGTGACCAGGACACACTGGAGAAGAGTGCTGCTGGGAACCTCATGGAGCTTCAAGAAAGGCAAATGTAAATCCTGTATCTGTGATAGAAGGACTGTGTGACAATACAGGCTGGGGGCTAACTATCTGGGAGGCATCCCTGTAAAAAGTACATGGAGATCTTTTCACCTGAGTGGGAAAAAACCTGCAAGGAGCCAGCAGTGTGGCCTCGCAGCACAGAAGGCCGAGCCCAGCAGCCCGCAGATCCAAGGAGAGCTCCGTCCCCTCTCTTCAGTGCTTGTGAGACTGCGCTGGAGCACTGCATCCAGTGCTGGGCCCACCAGTACAAGATAGACATGGACACACTGGAGCAAGTCCAGTGGATGCCACCAAGCTGGCCAGAGGGCAGGAGCACATGCCATATATTAAGGAGTTAGGGAAACGTGTTCATTCAGGCTGGAAAAAGAAAGCTTGCACAGAGGAGAGCCTTATCGTTATCTACAGCTAATACATCAGAGGACTCAGAGGTGGATCCAGACTTTTCTCAGAGGTGCACAATGACATGCTGAGAGGCTGCAGACATCAGGTATGAGTTGGAACAGCATCTGATCAGATGAAAGGACTTGTTTTAAACCATGATCCTGGTCCAGTAGTGGAATGGGTTGTCTACAGAGATTTGGGAATCTTCATTCTTGAAGGTCTTCAAGACCACCCTCGCTTTCAGGTCCGTGGGTGACCTGATCTAATTCAAGCTGTTTGGAGTAGGAGGTTGGACTAGATGATCTACAGAGGTCTCTTCCACCCCAAATTATTATTATAGGATTCTGTGCTGAAGCCATACAGAGTGGTGCTGGCTGTGGAAGTGCAGTCCTTCAGGCTTGCTTTAAAGAGACTCTGAATTTGGAGAATTGTTTCATGGGGCACCCATGAATTATCCGTCCACGAGGAGAGAATACATAATACAATTAAGCAAAAAGGCAGAGAGGCTTGGTGTTATCTATAAATATTCTCAAAGGCTATTTGTGTGTCCACACATTGACAACGCAGCCCTTCAGGTTTGCTTCCTTGCAAATGTCACCTGTCCTCTTTCTGTTCTGATGAGGCATAGGTTTAATTTTGCAGGTGAGAGGCACTGAGAAAGCAGGACATATAAAGGAGAAAGGGAAAAATACACAGTATGGCTAGAGGAAGGGTTCTGTTGCATTCCCTGCAGAATCAGACAGGATGTAATCATGCTCTGGCTAATGCTGCTGGCTTATAGGTACTATAGAATGCGGGGAAAATGTGCGAAAGCACACTTCAGGGAAGAATATCTGCAGTTAGATATCCCTCTGAAGATGCCCCCCCCCCCCCCCCCCCCAATTTATACTTGATTTCTTAAACAGATCAGAATATGTAAATAGTCTTCAGAATGGAAACAAAGCAGAGATTTTTTTAAAGCTGTTTATTCTCTACCTTTTGCCCTGCTCTATTTTGAAGTTTGACGTTAGTGTCTTTTGAAAGGGAGCATATGGTAGTTCTAATTAAGGGCTGTGATTTTCTGACATACAACTGAATAATACATTCCAAATACTGTTAAGCCTTCCAGATGAAATAATTTTCAGGGCTGAAGCACTGTAGCTTTATGATCCATCTTGCTGGAATATATATGCTGTGTAACACTGATCTCCTTAAGAGCTGTGAAGAATTTGACATACAATAGCAGAGCAGCAAGGAAAGAAGGGTTTTGTTTCTGTTTTGTCTGATGCTATTGGCAAGCTCAAGTTTGGATCAGATAACAATCAATGTGCTTTGTTCATGAAAATATTCCTTGTAGCTTTGCTTTTAAATGTTTTGGTCGGATTGAAATGTAATATATTCATCTTTATCAGGTTTTGTTTCGGATTGCTAGATTTGCTTGTTTTACCAGTCCTCCTGGTAGAGATGTTGTAACTCTTAAGTCTCTCCAAAGTAATTCAGATCCCTTGAGACCTCTGTGCCAAATTGTCTTGCTTTCCTTGAATGTGTGAAACCTTTTTCAAATAGTGGTTTATGACAAATTCCTAATGTGAGTCAGATTTCTTGAGATTCTTAATATGTACCATATGTTCATCTCATGTCTCTGAATTGCCAGTGTACTCTTACAATCTAGAGAAGGTTTCCTCAAATTCTTTTTCTCAGTTTCCAGGGGAGGTAGAAGGGCAGCATTTATAATTGATCTCTTTGATCCAGTTAGGTACAAATCAGTAGAGGAGAGGACTTAAAGAATGCAATGCATTTAATTGTTTTAATTTTTGTATGTATTACCAATGTCGATAGTAAGTGAGATTTGCTTGTAGGATACTTTCAGTAATTTTAAAATGAAAGGAAAGTTGAGTCTCCAAATATTTTTTTTTTCCACTGGAACTTAATGGTTATTGGAAGACCTTTTAGAGTGATTTTAGTAAAAATCGTAATTTTATTTTTTTATGATCTTTTTGTTTCCATCTTTAAATGTAGGGAATATATGCAAAGGCTTGCAAATCCTTAGAATCATAGTTTTCCTGTAGATTTATGATGAGGTTTTAAAATTTCTATTTCAAATTAAACAATATAGCTTTACAGGCCCAAAAATATAAAACCAACCTGCACTTAAATGCTTCCCATTGCAATATAAAAGAAATGAAAAGATTTCTCATGTGCTTTTCTTTTCTCTGAGGACAGCATTTTTGCTGTTGTCTTTGAAATACAGTATCTGCTGTCTATTGTCCTTGTGTTTTGTTACCAAAATCAGAGATGATGTTGTTAACAACTTGTATTTGGCAAAATGATAAATTAGAAATGTGTAGTTGACAACAGAATGACAAGGATGAAGACTTAAGGGGATAATTGTGTAAGTGTTGATGGTCCTTCTGTATCTGAACCCCAGTTGTCTACAAGAAGTCAGATATGAAGTGTTTAATGTACCTAAGGAATAAAAAGTACTAGGTCAGCATCCAGATGTGAGTGGGCTGATTGACCAGTTAAGGGATTCTGGGAGCAGATGTGGCTTTAATCCTTTTTTTTTTTTTTTTTTTTTTTAGCTTCTTAACATAACTCAGTTCATAGCAAAGAACAACCTTAGAGGCATTCTATCATCTAAATTGTCCATGGTCCCAGAGGTCTCCAAGGGTAAAGGGACTCTTTCAGTGTCTCCTTTTGGGTTGGGCTTCTTGTTTAGTTTTTAGCAATACTTTATACAGAAAAAAATGGAAAAAGTCCAGAATAACTGCAAAGACATGTTCACGTGATGAGCCGTTCTGAAAAGTTACTGTTCTACTAACTCTGAACAGCTGTACAGACTTCTAAGACACTTTAAAACAGTATGGTTACTGCTTATTTGAGCCCATGGTCACAGGCTCATGTTTCTCTCTTCTAGTTCTGTGTATTTGTCATATGTAATGACCTATATTCCTACGTAAGTAATTTATTCTTAATATTTATGAGGTTTCTTATCCATTTTAAGCATTGTTTTCTGCCCCATGCAACATGACCTTTAATGTCACAGTGTCATTTTTGCTGCTCTTCTGTGAACTTATTACAGCACAAAGTTCTTTCATTCATTGCCCCATGCAGGCTGAGAATAATGTGCCACGTGAGAGCAGAGTGCCACGCAATGGTGGAAGTGTATTGGAGTACTGTTAGCTGCTGTGTTTTACAGGAGACTTCTCTTTGTGTGAAATCTAGAGTGGATGTGACTTTTAGATATTTTTTCATGGTGAAATATCATTGAACGGAGAGGTGACTGCCTTGAGTCTTTTCTCATGTAATGCTTTTCTACATCTCAACCCTTTTCCCCATAACAACATTGTGAATTGTTCCCTAGTCTTGTTCTCTTAAAGTTTACGGTAACTTTACTAATACACTTTTTTTTTAATCAAGTCTACTATACTTTCTTCAGAGTTCCACTAATACTTTCTATGTCCCCTTGGTTTTAAAACTGATAGGTGAGAAGAATTTGTTTGGTACATATATGTATGCATCTTTATTGTCTGTTCTTTTTGGTAAACCTATGCATGCTTTTGTTTTCTTGTTTGTGTCTTTGTTTTTATTTTGCAGAGAGTGATAATGAACTCTCCAGTGGCACTGGTGATGTGTCAAAGGATTGTCCTGAGAAGATTTTGTATTCCTGGGGAGAATTACTAGTGAGATGGTAATGCTGTTTTTTTGTTTGTCGGTTTGTTTTTTAATTTAGACTTTAAATACTAACCTTTTCTTTGTTTTGAGACTTGTATGGAGGTTTGAAACTTCAATTTACGTGGTTTAAAAACTAAAATGCAAATCACCAAGTGTGTTTATAAAATGGTTTGAAAGGTGCTGGTAAATGCCTTTATTTTAACTTAGCTGTTTGACAAATCTCTTCTACAGTTTCTGTGCTAGTCTTATTTCTTTCAGTGTTTGAGAGTATGTCTCTTTATGCTCACACTGCTTGTCTGAGTTTTCAAATGCAGAATTTCTGGCCACTTGGGTTTCTTGAGGCTGGATGTTGAACCCTCCTGAATCTCAGTGCCTCTTTGTCTTTTATATCCTAGCACTGAGCAAATCTAGTCTGCCATTGTACTAGCTGATGTGCATTTAATTAATTGATTTGTTTGGCAACACTTTTTTTTTTCCCTTTGATGTGCTACATGTAATCACTTAAAAAGAAATTATAGGAAGACTCTGACCCTCACTTAAACTCTTTCTGGTGAAGAGTAAGATGAGAATTATTTGAAAGCCTAGAGTATATTCTTAGCAGTGTTATTTCTGTGGTTTAATTAAGTGCTTCAGTAGCAGCGAATGTTTTGCCAAGAGAGAAAAAGTCTCTATTTGCTACCTCTGCAAGACCTTATGCTACTAGCAAATGCCAGAACCACTTATTTGGTTTTTCCCTTTTTAAGTAATAGTTCCTACTTCCTGGGACAAATATAATCAAAGGTTCTTAATTTGAAATTGTCAAAACTGGTTTTTCACAACACCAAAAAGAGCGGAAAAACATTTTTAGGATTTATTCAGATGTTTTTCCCCTATGCTTGGCCACCTTGTAGTTTTAGAGAAAACCAGCCTTTTGCTGCAGAGCTCAACTTTAATGGACATCTCATGGAAAAGTTGTCTCAAAGGAGACCACCAGATTCTTAAAAGAAACCTGCTTTCCTGTCTTCTTTTTATTATGTTGTTATTCAAGTTTCTGGTGAAAGATCTTTTTGGGGATGCACAAATATTTAATACAATGATGATTAATACTCTGAATGATTAAGAAAATAATGAGGAAATGTGTGGAAGTCAGTTATCCCTACACAGAAGTGTGTTTTCCTCATCTGCAGTGCCTGTAAACGAATCGGCTCTGGGGCTATTTAGAACTCCCCAAGGTCTGTTCTAAAGGGCATCCCAAGTGAGTTTATAAATTGTTTGAAATTTTACATCTGTCTACAATTTTATGTTTGTACATTCTACAAGACTGATTAGCGAAGCCATTCTGAGCCCTTAGAAGAGCTGTGTGGCAGGTCTGTTTCAGTCTCCATTGCATTTGCATGGAAAGATGCTACCTTTTTTTTATTATTATTATTTCTTGCATAAAGACAACTGCCTGTTGATTCAATTAGTTTTAAGTTTTGCCTGTGACAAATACCTGGACTCGTGTAGGTGAGCACACTGAAGTAAAGAACTGGTTGACTGCCCACCGCTCATTCTCTCCAGTTTCACATATCCAATAATTTCTTCATCTTAGTCAAGTATATTATTATTCAATGAGAAAAAAAAAATAATAACACTTTTCTATGAAACTATTCTGTAGCCATAACGTAAGTACAGAGACTTAACACAGAGGGTTATTTAGTAGCCAAAACACTAAATAATTTTTCGCCCACCTAAAGTGAGTTAAAGGAAGAGAAGTGGGATATCCCAGCCAGCTTGGAGACTAGCAGTAGCAAACATCTTCTTTAGGAGTGTCTCACATGTAATGTTACTTTTTGAGATAAATTGAAACATATAAAATACTTGAGTTCTTGAACAGTGTTATGTTACATTTTAAGAACAAAACCTGGAAAGCGTAACAGATGAAAAATGTTAACAATTTGAAAACTAAAAATAGATTGAAATCTTCTAGTGTTTTAAACGTTGCACCATATGCTAAAGGAATATCTGTGCACTTGCAGAAACTATAAATAAATAAAAATTAACATTTCCACTTGGAGAACTGGTGTGCAGATTTGTCTCTTAGATGAAAAAAGTCTTGCATTTTAGATGCTTCTTGTCATTTAATTAAAATGTCACTGTAACCTAATAAACTGACTCAGCAGAAACATTGCTCTAAGTCCCCTGCAAAGGGTACCATATAACAAGGAATTAGAATAATTACATGAAAAGATATGATAAGCAGTTGGAAAGTAGTGGAGTAACTATTAATTTATTTCACAAAGCATACCACTTACTGCATCCTCAGCACTAAAGATTTTCTTGCAAGCTAGGCTAGTTTAGCTGAGTACTTTTCAAGGTGGAGCATAGTTAGCATTGCTGTTCTGTAACCTTGCTCTTTGACCTTTTAAAATGATGCGTTTGAACTTTACACAGGAAAATTACAGCACTTTGTTACAAATTAAACATGTCAGCATCCATGAATGACCCACATGCTAAAGGCTTTTATTCAAAGCTTTTTTCTGTTACAGTCTGGCCAGAAAATCTCTAGCAATGCAATGTGCCTGGGCCTCTACACCAGGGAGGGAAAAATGCGTATTTGTTCAATAATGCAGAATACAGAGTGAGGGTTATTAATGATCAAACTCTTTCCCAGGCAAATATTCAGAAACAGAGAGGTTGCTTTTTAAAGCTAGTTCTGCTTTACAGCAGGCACTAGAGTTGCAAAAACGTTGCCTCTACTGTAAAGCTTTGTAAATGTTTGACAAATCCAGTAAAATATTGTGTGCCGTAGAATGCTTAATTCTCAGTTCCGAATATGGTTAGGAGTAAGGATGGTGGTGTAACACGGAAGGAGCATCTCCATTAGTTAGTACATGGGAATGTACTTTTTTAGGTGTTGATTTTGTTTTATCTACTTGCTGAGGCCTTAGAGGATGCCTTCTGTGTTTCATATGTAATGCATATGACCAAATTCACCTAATAACCAAATTAATTTAAAATGCAGTGTCCTGTGAATGGTTCTCATTTGCACAACTTGTGTTTTAAGTTTCTAGTGTCTTTATTTATTGCTAAATGCATGTTCCATCACTTTGTAACTGTTTAGAGTGTCTTGTTCTCTTAATAGTTCTGTGGATGGGATGTTGGTTTTTGTTTCTAGCTTTTTCCATTCACAAGAGTGCTAACGTGACATGCTGCAAAACATACTGAAAAGGAGAAGAGGGACTACATAATGGCCTTCAGTTAGGCTGAGTGAATAATAAACTTTGAAATGACTTGTGTTGCACTACACACCTACAAATACAGACAGTTACTGTGCTGAACAGAATAAGGGCATTATAGAAGAAATTTCTCCCTCCACCCTGATTTCCCAGTGATCTGGGACATTGAGTATGTCATGGATACTGTCCTCTGAGCATGGGAAAAAGGAAATTATTTGAGCACATTTTAAATTTAATCTATAGTGGTGAGCTGTTCACATCCTAATGACCTGTTTCAAACAATGAGTGCTCTAAACATTTAGAGAAAAATGAGGGTCAGATTATGGGTTATGTAATTTATGTAATTTCAGTGGCAGCTTGGTAGAATTTGGCTGAACTACCACTCTCACTGTTCTCCTACCAGTAAAAATGAGAAACATAACAATGGTCAAAACAATAACAAAGCAAATTGTTGTCAGCATTTCCTACATTAGACAGAATAGAGACAGTGCACATATTCTTCCTGCTGCATTGTTATGAAAATTGCCATAACAAGTCAAAGCCAGGTTTAATTTACATCAGTAAACACCATTATCTCAAAAAGACTTTTTAAATATCTGTGACTGAAAGCTCAGCAATATCGTGTGCAGTAATCATCTCCTAAAGGTATGGGCTCAGTGACTAGTTTATGTTTGGAAAAGACGTGATCTTCAGTATCCAACCTGTCTGGTTACAGCCTTCTCGTGGCTGTATATACCCGCTTTTTGTAGGATGAATTACGTGCTGCTGGGGAGTCAGCCTGGAAGCGTGCTCCAGCGTTGCTTGGTATGTGTACAAACAGGTAGTAAAATGCCAGCGCAGCCCAATAGCAGGTGTGTTTGGAGAGCTGGGATTTCACCAAGTTGTGTGCAAGGGCTACTGCTTTGTGGGGCTTGCAATATCCTCTTGGTGTTAAGTGTAAAAACTGGAACTTGAACCTTTGCATTAGTACTCTTAAAATCGCCTTCTAGTTGTTTTCCTAACTTTTGTTCCCTGTACAGATTATTTTTCCTTTCATTTTTTTTAACCTATGCTAAACATATACATTGAACAGATATTTAGATCAAACTGTTTTCACATCTAGCATACTCCTCTCTTTCAATTCAAATTGTTCTTTATTAGCCAGTTTAGATCAATTTCTGCAATTGTTTATTGTTCTAATTTTCATAAATATCTCTAATCCTCCCAGGATTAACTTTGGAAATCACTATGTTCTGCCACTGGTGGTTATTGTAAATCCTTGCAGCAATTTTTCTTCCCATCTGACAAATACTAGTTAGTATGAGCAGTGCAAGAAGTATTTATTTGTCAGTTGATGACTCTTAATTTTCAGAGTAACATTGGGAAGTTGGAAACTTCTCATATTTTATGTTGCTTTCTGGTCCTGCAGTATAACAGGTGAATGATTGTCTGTTTCTTAGGCACAATAACCTTGTCGTGAGACCTAATGGATTATCTGCACTGGTGAAAAGAGGTGTTCCCGAAGCGCTGAGGGCAGAGGTTTGGCAGTTGCTGGCAGGATGCCATGACAACCAGGCGATGCTGGACAGATACAGAATTCTCATCACAATGGTAAGTGACTTTTTTTCTCTCTCTTTTTTTTTTTTTTGGCAGGGGGAAGTTAAAATGAATTATACTGAGCAGCAATTTTATTCAGTGGTAAAGTAGCAGAAGAGTGAAACAGTTTGACTTGTTTGAAGCAACTGAAATTGTGATTAGGTGACTTTACCTCCTGCCATGGGTACCTGCTGAATGGCATTAACAATGGAAATTGCTGACCTATATCTGCAGTAATGCTTGACATTTAGCTTTCTATGCACTTGCTGTGATGATAATAAGCACATCAGCTTGTTGCTCAGGTGGTGTTTTTTAACTTCATGGTTTTGTTTTTTCAGCAGTTTCTATTCACTGCATACTTGAGTTTTCTCTTTGGTTTTGGTTTTGGTTTTAGTAACAAATAAGAATATAAGCTTATGTGGTTTTTATTTTGTTGTTTGTTTATAAAAGAAATGTAGAGGTATTTTACCTAACCGGAGCCTGTCTACGTGCTGTACGGGAGACTGAGAAGAGAATCCTGTCAGGAATCTCCTCCTGTTCTGTATGCTAATGCTGCCAGTGCAGTTAATAACCACTTCAAGTTGTCTGCAGCCTGTTCCAAAGTGCTCATAGCTCTGATTTAAAGATTGAGAACCACTGTACTGGCAAAAACTCTGTTCAGTTTCAGGAAGTACACTTCATGTGCTGTTTGTGGTTCTAAAATTCTTGCAAGGCAGGGTGCTTACGCACTCTGAGGGAAAAAGTGGTATCAAAAATGGTCATAATGGCACAAAGAGATGAAGATACTTTCTATGTGTTGCTCAAAGAAAGTGCTGGATTTGTTAGCTGAAGAAGGGACCATCTGTCCATGCACAAGTTCTGCGGTACAGTAAAAGCTTTTTCTCATAATGTTGTGACATCTTTTTGATGCTTGCCCTCCTAATCTGACCTACCAGTTTTGCTACAAAAGTTTAAGAGTGTCCCCAGACTGAGATTTGTCATCATGGCTTCTTTCTCCTTTACTAATAAAGGCATTTTGATAGTGTAAACTTTTCTTTTTGACGTGGTAGCTAGGTTATATTTTCCTTAGGAACCATTCACAGGACATCTGTCAGCTGCATGTTGCATCAAAACCACCTCCGTTATTTTGCCCTTGCTTTCCAAAAGTGGGGAAGATGTTTGTTGCACAGCGGAGGAGGGAGTGGAAAACTTCTAAAATACAATCCTGATCTTGAAGCTAGGGCCTCATGCCTCAGAAATACCTTGCTACATTTGTCCTTTTCATGGCAGAAATATTTCAGTGACGTTATGTTGGAAGATGATATTGCATACAGTATTTAATATGAAAAATTACACTGGTATGGATTACAAAATTAAATTCTATTCTGAAGCATTTGTGCAAACTCAGTTTTCTTCTAAAGCAAATCACTTTTATTCTGAAATCCAGCTTTCTTCTATAGTCTGACTGTATATAACTGCTGGTGCCTACACCATTTGGCATACATTAGACTAAAGGATTCATGAAAA
The DNA here is from genome assembly GCF_011077185.1 of Oxyura jamaicensis. NCBI lineage: Eukaryota > Metazoa > Chordata > Aves > Anseriformes > Anatidae > Oxyura > Oxyura jamaicensis. The sequence goes on along the minus strand of NC_048900.1, from coordinate 12,504,621 downwards.
GAAATGAACAGGAGAGATACTATGCCAAACCAAAAATAAGGTACGTTTTGAGGAATAGCTAATGTTAGGTGTGCTGGAAACGTTTGTCAGATTTTTTTTAGGAGCTTTATATAATACTGTGTCTGTAAACAAAAATTCCATGTTTCATTTTGGTTTGCTTATAATGTGAATTAGGCACTTTATAAATATATAGGCATATATATATTCTCTGAATCCTACTAAAAGTTTTGTAGTAGTGTAGTAGTAGATCTTAAGTGTATCAATAACGAGATGCATGTTAAACAGATTTATTGAGTATTCATTGTTCAATTCTGTATGAAAAAGCAGAACTGATTTTTTTCTTCATTGTTTGTATGCTACCATCCCAATATACAAACGTGTACTTTATTTTTTCCATAATTAACTATTCTTCCCATCAAATGCATAGCTTTCATCTTGATTCTTCCAGTTTACTCATGAGTCTGGGCAGATTCATTATCTCCTTGCTCCTTGTATTTCGGTCATTCTGCTTACTGTCTCTGTCTTAATTAGGCTCATTTCTGAAAGCTGGATGTTTTTGTGTGTGTCTTGACCATTCAGTGTTCTGTAAGCATGGGCATCCCTGAGCACGTTTCTGTAAGACAGCCCAAGGTGGTAAGAGATGGCAGGGTTCTGCACTGGGCAGTCCTGAGGATCGAGTGCGCCGAGGTACAAGAAGCAGGATCAAGAGCTGAACCTGAACCCACTGCCTGCTTACCTCCTTGTACAGCTCTCCCTTTGACAGCTCCCCGCTGCAGCCTGCTTGCCTTAGAAGTTTGATGCTGTGTCCCATGCTGCTCAATTTCCTAGCTCTTTGTAACAGCTCTTCCAGCAGAGCCCTCTCTCTGAATGCCCTGGTAAAAAAATCTCTGCACCTGGAGATTTGTAAGAAAGTACATTTATATAGGAGCAGTTTTTGTTTGTTTGTTTGTTTTGGGCCTGGTGATCAAAATCACACAGCTAAATTGTGTAATGCCTAGCAAAAGGGTATAGAGTACTGCAATCATTAACATATTAGCTGTTACTAGTAAGGTAAGGAATGCTGGACAGTTTTCTTGAATGGGGCTTGACTTTAAAAGCATCTTTGATTATGTGAGATGTAATTTTTTTTTTTTTTTTCTAAAGAAAATTTTAGAGGCCTAACTTGAGGAACAAATCTTGAAAACTGTCATTTTAATTTTACAGGTTAAAAGTTAAACCTAGTGGCTGGAGTTACCAGTGTTGAACATATGATGCCTAACTTGTGACTTCATTTTCTGTGGATCAGAGAGAACTATGTTAAATGCTGGAGCTTTAAAGGAACTTTAAAACTACTCCAGTGGTGCTGGTTCAGTCCTGTTAAAACTGCTTACTAGTGGAGGAAAACAGTGTTGTGGGCAGGCTGAAAATGTGTCCCTTGTGATGAACTGAATGATAGCAGACTCTCACCGTTTAAATTTACTTTAGAGATTGTGATATAGACATTTGTTATTTTATGCCAATTGCATGCAGTTTGTGCAGAAGTAGTAAGTTAGATTGGCAAGCTATTATTCACATCACTTAACAAATCTGGTGTGCCTGTTACAGTGTGTGTGTGTGTGTGTGTATTCATCACTGTGCAGAGCTCTGAAATCTACTGCAGAGTTTTTCTTTTAGAGAAGTGCTTTGTTCAGTGTGCTGTGTAAGAGAGTGAGGAATTTGGGATTTGTTTTAGTGTTTCACTTCAGCACAAAGGAAAACAAAATCTCTATCCTGTAAGAAAAATGAGTGCCATACCATCTCCAAGAGGCACGTCCCCTGCTTATCCTGTGCACTGGAGGCCGACTGTCAAGAATGCCCTAGTGAACTGAGTTTCCATTCGCATACCAGAGTCTTCACACGCTGATACGTTCCCCATCTCTGGCTGAGTTTGGAGTTCTAGGAGGGCAGGGATACAGAAATTCTTCTGCTCTCAAACACTTCTTACTGACGAGCCATACTTGCTGCCTCTTCATACATCTCCTGCTGGTTCCAGCTTGGTGATTTCTCCAGGCCTCTCAGAACTCTTTACTGGAGCACAATAGCAGGCCTTGCATACAATTTTAGAGAGTAGAAGTTGTGATTTGGCAGCTGTTTCCCTTCACGTAAATCTGCACTGAATGACAGTCAGAATCTTCCTTAGTTACCTTTCTGGTATGTGCGCCGTAGGCTTTTGACCCTGCTGCATGTGGTACAGCACAGAGAGGGGAAAAGAAAACATACATCAGCAGAGATAAATATGTATTTCTCTCTCTTAAGGGGAGAAACAAAGGCAAAACAGTGTGACAGCACTGCTTATGTGATGATACGAAGGGGTAATACTGGTATATAGAGCTTTTGTAAAAGCCTGTCAGACCCGTTTGTTAGATGAAGGCAGATGGAAGAACAAATGCACAGGTGAGGGTCACTGTTGAGAGAGCTTTTTCTCCTGCTTACCTGGACAGTGTTTCACGTTTACCTTTGTGGTCCCTCTCAAGATGCTTAGGTGGACTGTTCCCATGGTGAGATACATTTTGAACTTCCATAAATTAACCACTGGCAAGCCACAGTTTGTTTACCCCATTACAACTGAGGGCTCTGTCCCTGTCAGAATGGGTGTCAGACATTGTTGGCGTTAAATTGCTAGAAATCTGTTGTCACTTGATGGTGGTAATAAAGCAACTTACAATAGTGCGCATGTTGCATTTGAAATTGAACAGATGTTTTATTTCTTCCATTTATGCTGCCCATTAATAATGTTTTGCTCTTGTATTTTAGATGTTTTCCTTCTTGCATGTGTTTTCCCTGTTGAGTTTGTAGGGCAAGGCTTCTATCCTCCTTTTCAGTGTTATGGGTTACTGGGTTCCTATTCCGTAGCACTGTTACTGTTGAAACTACCTGCTTTCAGGTCTTTTTTCTTCAGTTTAGAAAGCAGCAAATGTCAGGGCTATACGGAGTTGCATATGTAAAATAAAGAAAACAGAAAGAGAAAACAGCCACTCACATTCTGTAGTTTGAAAACTTTGGGATGGATCCTTTTGAGCCAGGATTTATGATCTGTTAAAAGTATAATTCCTCAATAAGAGATCCTCCATTTACAATCTGATTTCCTCTAAGAAATGAGCAATATATGGAAAGTTAATTTAACAGCATATGCAGAAAAGTTTGAAATGCTGCTGATTCTCTGGATTAAGTAAACAAAAATTCTTTTCAATCCTCATTTTTCTTTTCCCTCACTAGGATAAGAGAAAGAAGCCTGCTTTCAGATGAACTAGACTTTGGTAGTAATGTGTTACTCAAAAGCAACAAAAGTTGACGTAGGAATGTGAATGCCAATTTTTGAAAAGGCTGATGATTTTGAGTTGAAAGGCTTAAAGAAAAACTAAATGTCTGTCCTTCCAAATGACTTTCAAGAGAACCAAAAATAAGATTGTTTGTTGTCATAATTACCTTTGGCAATATGAGCATGTGCCCAGAACAGTTAGAGATAATAACTAATTAAAAGGTCAAGCTTGAAAAGAGCTAGCCAAAAAATAGCTTTGTGTGCTGACTGTGTAATGTTGTTTTCTGTCTGAGCCAATAACATACCAAGTCATTCTACAGAAGAGTGAAAATCCCGAGAATTTTCCCAAATTTCAAAGCAAATATGAGAGGTATTGATATGGGGATCAAATACTGCCAAATCGTTAAAATAATTTATGTCAGTAATGTGATTATTTTAAATCGGTACCAATCACGCAGAGGTAAAATTCTCTTGCAGTAAGGACCAGCTATATGGAAGTTTGTTAGGGCATCTAGTTGATTTAGAGCTAATATACATAGTTTATTATTTCTTTTTTGACTAATACTGGAATTTCTGACTTCTACAAGACACAGCCTCTCATTTTAAAGGAATGAATAAATAAAAAATAAAATCCAAACCCCAAACCAAACAAAAACAAAGGTATGATTTCATATTTCTGTATACCTTTCAAGTTAAAAAGTTCTGCGGGTCCAGGTACAAAATTAAAGATTAGCACTTGTTTGCTGGAAAGAACAGTAAATTATGGCAAATAGAAGCAGTCTGCATTCAAGAATGAAATTGCACTTTGCATATTGCTTACGCTAATTTTCTTGTACCACATACTCGGAAGCCCTAAGGTGTGTGCAGCTGGCTGCCTTGGCCAGGATTGGCTGTGTGACGTGGAGGACAAGGGATGCTGGCTGTGAAGTGCTCCCTACATCTCCCGGGCTTCTCTTGGTTATTCTCAACAAACTTTTATTTTTGACAAGTTTTTTGCCCTCTCTAAGAGCACAGTCTTTTCCCATAAAGCTTGCTTCCTTCAGCCTCTGGATCAGTCACATCGCTGCCCCTCGCCTCTGCTTCCTCCTTGTGGGTGCGTTGGAGGCTTGTGGCCTGTCCTGGTGGCAGGGCTGGTGCGTGGTGGCTTTGCTGCCCTCTCCAGCTGGCTGGGCATCTCTCGTGGGGCCTGAGCAGTGTGTGGCCTTCTGCTCGAGGTGTGGCAGGATGCTTCTCGTCCGCCACTTGGGCTGCTGTCTCTTCTGCCCTCGTGTGTCAGTGCTTGCCCTTCTCCTAGCCCTGTCTCTATTGTTTCTTCTGGTGCTTTTGCAAGCAGATGCTGCCATTCGTACTTCTTTCAGATCGATCTTAGGACTTCTGCTACAAATCTCTAAATAAGAGTTACAGTAGAGAAAAATGTTTGAATAAACCCAATTTCATTATTCTAAGCACCTTCTCAGAATGCAAGTGTTTTCACAGTGGTAGGGCTGTGGGACGCCTGAAGAACGGGTGTCAGTGTCTTATCCTGGAAGTGTGATGGTAATCTCTTGTCCAAAACTAAAAGTTAAAAATGGGGTAGCTAAAGTTAGCAAGTACTGTTGCTGAAGTTTCATCATCTGCTTAAGCGCGGCCATTGAATTAACTTTATTAAACTGTTTCTCTTAGTGCATCTGTCTCCAAACAGATCTCAAAGGATTGAAGATGAACTTTCATGTAAACTCAATGCAGAAATGTGTTTCCCTTTAACACTTTGAAATTACTGACACTGTTCTAAAGTAAAAAAGGTATTTACTTCTTTGCTTGATATGTAGTATTTGCTTTATTTTCTTTTAATGCTTGCTTGTTAGCATAGGTAGAAATAGAATGTGGAGGAGATTACAAATGAACCACTCTGTCGGTGTGGTTCACCGACAAATGTAGCTGACTTTGAAACTGGTGTTGTGATGTCATGGCTTTTTTATTTGTGTGAAACAGTTTAGCCATGGGTTGAGAAGATTACTTATTTAGAAGGACTGTTTTGCTTGGAGTAGAAAATTAATCAAGCTTGTTATTTGCAGCTATACCAAAGGATATTAAGTTAGCAGTAGGAAGAGGAATATCTTTTGTCCCAATGGCATCGTGCAGGGTTCAACTGCTCAGTGTTCTGAGACTAATTAATCAGTAAGGGAGGCTAATTAAAAAGATGACTGTTCGCCAGCTGCCACAGCAGGTTGGTTAATGGACTGAAACATTAGAGTATTTTTGTGTCAAATATTTGTGTTTAGAATTCTGTATCTTTGTCCTCAGTGAAAATGGGTGAGCTTATGCTTCTGCGCAAAGTGCAACAACTTAATGCATTTGTAAAAAAAATAAAAATCAAAAAAATGCTGCTTATGCATTTTCTGATGTGTTATTAAAGGCAGCTTATTCACTATATTGTATTTAGTCCAATCAGTTGGCACTTATACTGCAGCCTTCCTTAATGCATCTCCAAATTCTCTAAAGCAGTAAATAACAATGAAAGACAATGCAACCCAAAGAGTAGGGAGACAAACTTTATATCCTGGAGGTCTTAGAATTTTTCTTTGAATCACTGACTTCTGTAAGTCAAGAGTGTTCTACAAGTGGTTAAAAAAAAGGAGTATGTATCTATGCTTTGTGTGACCCTGATTCAAATACGTGCCCACTAGAATGGGAAGAACATAAAATTGCTGATGAAAAATGCACTGACCTATTTCCACAGTCTGATATCTTCATTTGGCACTTGAAATCCAGGAAGCATTTAGTGTTAAGGCTGCAGATGCTAGGGCCTTGCTGTTGGTAGAAATCATACAATTTCTCAAGTGCATGAAGGAGGTAGCTACTTTGTCTACGAACTCTATAAATAATTGCCTGGAGACTGATGAAAACATATGAGCACACCAAGATCTTGACAAAGCATGTGAGTTGGAGTTGTCCTCACGGATAACGAGTTATGAGGAGGCAGTTTTATGCAGTGATGGAGACTTCAAAACAGAACCGAGGGATAAGAGATACGTACAGGACACAACCCCTGATAAAAAGGCAATGAAAAGAACGTGCGTTCCATCAGAGAACTGAGAGGACAAAGTAAACTTCTGGTGTTTACTCTAGAGGCCTCTAGGCCTCATTGCTGCCAGTTGCGCCTTGCTAACATTCAATTACGAAAAAGGAATTTCATAACTCACTTTTAGGGTATTATAAAGGCTGCCCTTGAGAGTTAAATAGACAAGTGATAGTGTAAGTACGGTTTGCATATGCTGTGGAAAATGTACTTTGTTCTGGATAGATGCAAGAGGAAAAAGTAATCATGTCTGGAAAAAGAGCGGAACAAAAATAGTTGAGTGGAATTGGGAGCAGAAGAGACACAAGCCAGCAGCCATGGAAACCTGCAGCAATACTTTACAGTGACAGTGTTCTGTATTACTTCGGAAATAATGAAGTAGAACAGCTCTTGTTCGTACTTTTCATAGCACATTTGAAAAACTTTCACAAGAGTAATTAAAATTTGCTGTGTGTGTAAAGCATGCCAAAGGGCATGCAGTGAAAGGCCAGCTCCGAGGCTGGTGTGGATTACAGAGATGACAGACTTCTGAGAATCTTGTCCACACTGGTAGGGGCCGTGGCTACTTACCTGCTTGTAAGTTTGCCACTGTAATTTGTGTAATGAGTGTTTTGGATGCCAGATGTTTTTTGACTGTTTCTAGTGTTAAAAGCAAAAAAAAAAAAAAAAAAAAAAAAAAAAAAAACACCCTGGGAATGTTTAAGGAGAAGTTGGACATGGTACTTAGGGACATGGTTTAGTGGGTGACATTGGTGGTGGGGTGATGGTTGATGATCTTGGAGGTCTTTTCCAACCTTAATAGTTCTATGATTCTAATCTGTGTTTTCTGCCCCATTCATTGGAGAGCATTAGATACGAAGTAAAATAACTGTAGAGGAATGGATCACCAAGAAATGTACGTGTAACATTTCCAGTTTCATGTTTGTTTTCAATTCAACTTATTTAATATGTATAGGCAGTTTCACAAGTTTTACTTACTTTCCCTGAAAAAGGGGCGGGATAGGCTAACTTTTACTTACCGGTTTTGTTAAATTTAGATTGTTCATTTTGTGGCAGGTAGATTCTTGACATTTTGTTAATTTGTTGTGGTTTGTAGAGAAGGATCAGATCAGATCATGCTGGGGTGCATCAAGCACGGCATCACTAGTAGGGCAAGTGAAGTGATCGTCCCGCTCTACTCTGCGCTGGTGCGGCCTCACCTTGAGTAATGTGTGCAGTTCTGGGCACCACAGTACAAAAAGGACATTGAACTGTTGGAGAGTGTCCAGAGGAGGGCAACGAAGATGGTGAAGGGCCTGGAGGGGATGATGTATGAAGAGCAGCTGAGGTCACTGGGCCTGTTCAGCCTAGAGAAGAGGAGGCTTCTCTAGGGGACCTCATCGTGGTCTACAACTTCCTCGCAAGGGGGAGTGGAGAGGTGGGTGACTTATTCTCCATAAACACCAGTGGTAGGACCCGCGGGAACAGGGTGAAGCTGAGGCAGGGGAAGTTCAGACTAGATATCAGGAGGAGGTTTTTCACTGAGAGGATGGTTGCACACTGGAACAGGCTCCCCAGTGAAGCAGTCACTGCACCAAGCCTGTATGAATTTAAGAAACGTTTGGACTCTGCCCTAAGTCACATAGTCTAAACTTTTGGGTAGACCTGTGCGGTGCAAAGAGTTGGACTTGATGATCCTTATGGGTCCTTTCCAACTTGGAATATTCTATGATTCTATATGCTGGCTGGATCGATAGGACACCTCATTTTTGGTATAAGCTGAGCCGTTACTCCTGGCCGTTGGTTTTCTCCTTGTTTGAATTATTTTAGCAGTGCTACGTGTTGTGGAATAATAAATTAGAGATGAACTGAAAATACTTACAGAAATTAATAAGGAAGTATTGCCTCTGAAGAGCAGAGGTTGACAGAAGTTTTAATTCTTTAAATAGCTTCATTTAAATTCAGACTTCAGATAAAAGGTTTAGTTTATTACAAATGTACCAAGGTACCTAGTTTCATAGTAAATGTTAATACTTCTGTTACAAATTCAGGAATAAAATGTCCCTAAGGTGAATTTAATTTGTCAAGTTTTGATTCATTTATAGCTCATCTGGAGAAAATCTTTCAATTTTTGTGTGCGCAAAAAGGAAAATCTTGTGTTGACTCTTCATCTTCAAAGAAATTCTTATGTTTAATGACAGCTCTTTTCAGGAAAAAAGGAATAGCATCCATTAATAATTTTTATTTTATATTAATTTTAACCTTTATGCATGATATTTGAGGTATAAAACATTAAGAATTCTCTTGCAATTTCTTTTTTTTACATAACCACTTACCATAGCATTAAAATGACACAATACAATTCCTGGCTCTTGGAACACTGTATGACCTACTAGCTCTAAAATCCCATAAATTAATGCATTTGTTCTGAAGGGTAGAGTGCAAATGAGATTTGCATTTGTCCTCTTGGAGACCATGTTCTCTTGTGGTCTCTGTGACTTTATAATCTGTTATCTGCAGAAGTAGGGGAGCATAGTTGCTCATCACTTAAAATAGAAAGATAATAACAGTATTATGGCCTGAGTGGGTTTAAATGATGGTTACTGGAATAACTGATACTTAAATTGATATTCCCATTGACTCTGTGTATGTGTGTGTATAGCATTTATGCAATATATGTATAGCATATATATGCTGATAAAAGCATTTTGTTGGGCAAGATGAAGCAGGGATGTCTCAGTGTCTTGCTGTTTCTTTACAATGTAGTGTGCAATAAGAGCTGGTAATTCTGGTAAATTCTTTGTACCTCAGAGCTTGTTCCTAAAATCCCTGATGCCCCTCTGTAGATAAAATGCTAATAGATATCCTGGGTTAATTTGCATACTGGTTTGTTAGGAGGTGTTCAGTTTTACTGTAGCAGTAATGATGTTGATGCTGAGAGAGCAGCCACAGCAGAATTCGGTAGAAGTGTCGGTGTTCTGTGCTGCTCCTTTCTGAAGTTCTCTGCAGCGTGTTGTCTTTCTGCAATGCATATGTATCCTGTGCCTGCATCTTTCTGTTTAATCTAAACAGTGCCCTATACCATATCAAATGGTTATGTGTGTGGACAATTGCAAGAGCACTGCAATTCCTGAGAACATACGTGTTTTTTTCTCTTTAAGTCAGCCTCCTCAGGGTATTACCTTTAATCTGAAATTCTTTGTATGCCAACTTCTTAACCATGCCTTGCTCTCAAACAAAGGTTGCATAACTGGAGTTCGGGAGGCTGTGTTACTCAACGGCTGGAGTTATCTGAAGGTGACTGGAGGAGACAAAGCATCACTTTGCATATGTTACTGTAATGGAGCAGTTAGTTTGAGAGGAGTTCAGCAATACATACAGCATCTGCAGTCTAGAAATTGGAAGACTGCACTGAAATACGCAGTAATTGCATTTTAAATGCCTTGTTTATAAGGCTGACTAATTTCTGTTATTGCACGTATAAATTAATAGTGACGTTAGTCTTTGGATGAAATCTGGGACAGCCTGAGTCTGACATGTAAATTGGAAGGCCATTTGTGTGTCAGCTGCATGCAGAACTGCCACAGTGGCATGTGCATATCCAAACGCAGAGACTCCATCTAAAAAGGATTTTCTTGAAAATCTGAATTGAGTTTGGAATGGTTTGTGCCTGAGTTAAAGCTGTAAGTTCTGTTGTATGATTTTGAAAGGTTGTTTAAATTCTTAGGAATAACAGTACCAGCCCAATCTGAGGTCCTAAACTTCCTCACGTAGAAAAAGGTGCAAAATTCAGTTCGCAAAATAAGCGGTATTTCCCGTGCCTGCTTTATGAAAGCTATTGTTTCTAAATCCTTTTTAAAAGAGCGAACTACCTAGTTGCTGGTTTCAATATGTCACTGTTTGATGTGATGGGAGTTAGAGAGCCCTGAATGCTCGGAAAAGAAGGATCCCAAAGTACTCATGTCTAGCTTTTCATTTCATAAAGTCATAGAATATCCTGAGTTGGAAGGGACCCATAAGGATCATCGAGTCCAACTCCTGGCACCACACAGGTCTACCCAAAGAAATCAGGCCATATGACTAAGAGCACAGTCCAAATGCTTCTTAAACTCCGACAGGCTTGGTGCTGTGACTGCGTCCCTGGGGAGCCTGTTCCAGTGCACAACCACCCTCTCAGTGAAGAACCTTTTCCTGATGTCCAGCCTGAACCTCCCCTGTCGCAGCTTGACACCATTCCCTCGGGTCCTATCGCTGGTCACTAAAGAGAACAGATCAGTGCCGGCCCCTCTGCTCCCCCTCGTGAGGAAGCTGTAGGCTGCGATGAGGTCTCCCCTCAGCCTCCTGTTTTCCAGGCTGAACAGGCCAAGTGACCTCAGCTGCTCCTCATACGTCTTCCCCTCTAGGCCCTTCACTATCTTTATAGCCCCTATTTCTCTTAAAGAACCACAATTGCTTGAAGTCTCTTAAAATACCTTTGTTAACAAGGCTAACAATGGCAGTCATGTTTAGTAAAGCACATTTTACCACAGTGGCGTACAGCTAGCAGTGGACAACTCACAAACATTAAAATCGTAACAACAGCAAAACAAGGCTTGAAATGCACATGTAGAAGAATTAAAGCATATATACGTGATGAACACGTCATTTAAATTCCAACTGGAATTTAATATAGGGGAGAACTCAGATACCTATTTCAAGCTTAATTTATGTATGACTTCTTTATATTGTACTTCGGGATTTTATCACTACTCAGTTTTTCTTTTTCTACGATATTGTTCTAAGGGGATGAGCTAGTATTAACTACATGTCACAGCAATCACTTTGAAGGCAGTGAGAGGCCTATAGATCTTATTTACTGCCTGTATCCCATAAATGTTTTCCCTGTGTAGCGCTGAGTATACTCATACCAATTAAGAGTAATTTCCCCATCAGTACCCAATTTGCAGCTGCTGAGGTAAACTAACTAAAAGGAGACAATTGCAGTCTGCTAGTGCATTTGCTCCATCTAGTAATCATTTATGTAGGTTTCTGTGAACATACACAAATATTTTGGCAGCTAAGATTTTTTTTCTGGTTGTGAATTTTCATCAGATGTTTTTCAAGCTGACAATTGAATATTAGTGATATGGAGCTCTATCACTTTTAATCAGATACTGTATTTGATAAAGCTGTGTTCATGTCTCAGAAGCAATTCTGTGTCAAAATACAACCTTCTTCTGACCAGGTAGAACAATATACAATCTGAATCTAAAACTAAATCGTCTCATCTGGGGGTGCAGTTTCAGGCTATGCCTTATCCAGGCTGTCAGCTTGCCAGAAGTTTCTTCTACTGCAGTTGCAAGGCTGTTGCATCATGGGCATTGTAGACCTTTATTTAGAAAACTTCCTTCCCCCCATTTCCCTGTCAGGGCAGTGAGGCTGCCTCTGTGGGTAGCTGTGGTGTACGGGCTGAGATGGGAGCACGCAGTAGGGGCAGAGCAGGAGGAGCAGGGGGCTGTCTCCTGGCAGCCTTCAGATAGCTTTGGGTTAATGTAAAATTGCACTTGAGGTAGGCTTCTTGTTACCTGTACTGCAAAGGAATTAGTGGCACCTTTTGGAATGGTGCTGCCTTTTTTTTTAATGGATTCCTAACTGTAATTCCAGAAACTGCTTTTGGTCTCTGTTGTCACACCTTGCAGTGTTTCCTTTGCCTTTCTATGAAAATCCCTTGCTCTCAAATTCTTCTTTTATGGAAAATTACAAATATAAAAACACGTGTTAGGGATAAAATGGGCCTGCACATATTAGAATAAATATTCTTTTGGGATGCTTATGTATATTGTATGTTTGGTGCAGAATGGCTATATCTGATATAAAAATAAATGTGCCCCCAGATGCAAATACAAGGGATGGATTAATGTAGCTGTCAGTTAAGTGGCATGATATTTGGACTGCTGCACATTTTCTTTGAACTTGAAGACTTGCACTTCAGGCAAACATGCAGTTGATTAATTTTAGAAAATTATACAATGAGGAAACTAATTTCATAGAAAGCTCAGAACAGCATGTCTTCTGTCTTCAGTAACTGGTTGAGTCAGCAGCAAGCCTTGAGAATATGCAGCCTGGCTCCTTGAGCCTAGGCATTACAGAGAATACTTTCTGAAATTTTTAATTAAACTTTGATATTCTTATGTCTAAGGTTTATCTTGACTGATGAAAATTTATGTATAGCCACAATAGTACAAGGAGTTTCCTTTGGTGAATCTGTGACAAAGTCAAGAGCTTCTGCAATTAACACATTTTCCTGCATTGTTATTTTCTCTTTTAGAAATGCTTGTAGCTTTGTGGTGTGCCTAAGAAGGAATGAGTTACCTGTGCACCTAATCTCATCGATTAATATGGAGGCTGGGGAAGCAAAACTGCACAAAAATTTCTCTTTGTTTACCCTTGCTGCACTTCCTTATGCATTGCTTGAATTTGTGATGTGCAGCTCTTGATTTCTGTGCAGGAGTTGTTCTGATTCGTTTAGCCCAAACCTGAATTCTTGGCCATGCACCCTGTGCACATTGAGAGCTCTAGTGAATGGAGCCAAGGCTTTCATGTGGGTCAGAAAACAGTTGCAAAATACTACTAGGAACCTTGGTGAACAGCAGGGAAGATGAAGTGCAAGGCATGTGTCATGCTAAAACGTTAGCCCTCATGGGGAATACGAGCAAATGCTATGTGCGTGGTTCCAGTGAAAGGATTTCCATTGTAAGTTACTCTTCAAAATCCTAAGTCTCTGAAGCATCAGTTAAATACTGTGCTTAATATTAATTATGAGCCTTGGAAAGTTTCACAGTGCAAGGTGCTAATAATTTGTTAATAAAAGTGGCAATTTTGGCATCTGTCAAGAGCTGGCTGTCAGAGAGCGAGTTCTCCATGCCCTTGCTGCCCTGTCGAAGTCCTTGTGCAAGCTAAGAGCCCTGTAAAGATGGTCAACCATGTATCAGAGATTTAAGTATAGTACGATCCTGTAATTATAGCCATAGCCATGTTTATAATCCCATCCATATGAAGGGGCAGAACTCTGCTTGTTCAGACAGAGGAATTTTGGTGTTCCTGAACTTTTCAATGCTTGGTTTAAAACCATCAAGTAACTTTCAGTTATACATTGTTCTCTATCGCTGTGCTGACAGTGTCTGGTTGCAGTTTATGGTGGTAAGAAGCTGCTGTGTGCTGCAGGGCTTGGTAAGGCTGCTGGGGCATTAAGAAGGTAGCACGAGGTGTGGGGACTCAGAAAGCCCAATTTTCAGTTTGCCTTCACGTCCTGCCCTGTGCTCTGCAGAGCAATGTGAAACCTGCGCTAATTGTGATCTCCCAAGTAGACTCAAAAAAGGAACGCTACTTGTCTCTGAAGCTCTTTCTGAAAATTGAGTCATAGACGTTACATTTTAAGCCAAGAGAATGTTTGATTATTCTACTTTTGACTGCCTTTAAAATTCTAGTTGCCATAACAACTTTATTTCTTTATTTTTAGCACATCAGTTGCCATAACAATAAAATATAGCTTTTTGAATGTAACCATTTTTTCCTCACTTTTTTTTTTTTTTTGCTTTGTTTTACAAAGAACCTTTGGGAGGGGGAAATGTAGCAAATCTCTTCCCCTGTGAGCACTTTGGTTAGAACATGAGCTGAATTTTTGTTGTTGTTGTTGTTTTAATCTAGTTTTATTTGAATTCTTCTGGAGTTTTTTGACTAATGATTATTTTCATAACTTGTGCAGAAAAAATAATACAGATATCTGTGTAAAGCCTCTTCTTTTGTAGAAAATGATCACCGAGATTTTATTTTTATGCATTGTATGTAGTGTATTAGAGTACTGTAACTGAGTAATTTCCAATCTCTTTATTTCACTGTATAGAATGGCTATAAGAAGATGTAGCAACTGCTACTGAAACAGGAAGCATTTTTCTTTACTCTGTTGAAAGCTGTCCTTTCTGTTTGTTTGTTTGTTTTTCTAACTGGAAGATTGTTTTGCAACCAATAACTCAATTTTTGTCATGTCATTCTTTATCTTATCTTTCATTAAAAATATGAGGACAAATTATGCTCAGTTTGTTCTTGCAGCAAACATTAGAGATGTGTTGGGAAGAAGGGTGTTCAGTAAACATTCTGTGTGCCTTTTCAAGCCAAATTAATTCCAGTGGCCACGTAAAAATAACCGCCACTGGCATACTATGCAAATAAAACAGGTAGCACCTACTGCTTCCATTTCTTCCCACATGGCATTCCCAGGCATAATGGCAATTAGCTGGAGTCCAGTATGGCGCGCAGTGTGCTTGTCTGCTGAGCTGGGGCAGTTGTGCGATGTGATACCTCTTCCAAACCTAGGAATGAAGAGATCGGTATTTAGCTTCAAAGCTCAATTTTGAGCAGAAGGGAAAAGTTTAATACTGAATTTAATATTAGTGAGAGAAGCTAGACTTGAACTTGATCTATAGACTTGATCTCTGTATTCCCTGATAGAGTCCTTTCCAAAAACATCTATAGATTCTCTCAAAAATGCTGTCTTTTGCCTGGGATTTAGCAATCCACAACAACATTTGCCCAGTGAGTGAGTGCTGTTAAGGCACGCGTGCATGTGGGATGTCTCAATGCTAGTTTTAAAGACATTTCCTACATCTGATGTGCAGATCTAAGGTAGAATTAAAAACCAAGTGAATATGAAGTACTTAGCATTTACCTACAGAAATTGTATCAAATTTTTTTTGAGGTTTCATGGAAACAAAGCTTATGTAGATATTTCTTTTTTAGGCTGTATAGATTTATCAGATCAACTTGGACCTGAAAAGATTTGTAATATTTTTTGCAAGACTTAAAATCAATTTATAAACAAGCCCTCTGTTTTTAAATGTATTTAAGTGGTAAGTTTTATGAGGTAATGGGATAAAGTATACTTGCAAAATCTTGAAGGGAGAATACATGCATTAAAAGCAAACTCATTGAATTGTCTCTGCTTGGGCATAATAACAAGAGGCCTGTACAAAGAATGCACGAACTGGAAAATTCTGTTCTTCAATTTGCTGCTACTGTTTTTTTTATTACAGAGATATTTAAGCTATTAACAGTACTGACAAAGTATGTGTTCAATTTCATGTTTTTCTTTGGCAAAGATGGTAAATAATACAATTTTTTATTCAAAAAAAGAAATATCAGAACTAATTTCTCAGCTCACATAACATTTTGTGTGTGCCAATTTCTAGATTTATATATAAATGTCCTCATTATATAATACAATCAAATCAGTTTAAGGCAAAATTCACTAGATGCTGGAAGTTGAATGTATTTAGATGTTATTAAACTTGTAATGTAGTTACCAGATGAGAGATGACTTTATAAACTTGAATTAGCTAACTTTTAACTCTGGAAGGAAAAAATAGGTCAGTAAATCTTGCTTTCAGGGGCATTTTCAAACATCTGTCATTGCCAGGTTCCACGTCTGTGAGTCTACTTCAGATGCAATTGTATGCTAACCTTTCCCTCCAGACTTCTCTTGGTGTAGGACACTGTTCCTGATCCTTTCTCCTACATGGTATTGATGTAAGTGTGTGCTGATATTTCTCTTGCAGTGTGGAGTCTATAAGTGATACCTCTTCAGCAGTTCCAGCTGGGAGGAAAATTCAGTCTAAATGAAGCTGAGCCTAAAGCCCATAAAAAGAAATTGTACCACATTACAGTTTATAAATAGTTTTCATGCCATATTCTTTCCATGCTCGTCTTTTCCATTTCTTCACAAAACTGGTGGAATAGTAATACTGAGTAGCACATTGTTTAAAGATAGTCGTCTAAAAATCACAGATTTACTTAGGATGTTTTCACCTTTTTGTTCACGGGAAACACTGAGTCCACACTTGGGATCGGTACCATGTGTTCCTCGGCAGATTTTGCACTAAAACAAATTCTGAATCTTTTAGCTCTTAACTGATTTTGCCTATACGAACGGGTAAAGCTGTCACTTTTTCTCCTAATGGTCCTGGTTGTGCAGTGTTCTTCTGAGCTAGTGGCGCCTCTTGTATCCTTGAGGAAGCACTATTTAAAAGAATCTATTAAAGGAAAAGTTTAGGGTGGAATGTGCCCATTGTATAAGCAAATCAAAACTGAATTGTCCGTGCAACTAGGCACGCGTTTCCAGCCAGCCCATCTTCTTGTTAGGCTGGGTGCCCTGGGGGAATGCACTAGGACTGTTTAATATCGGCTGTGGCCATGAAAAGAGGAATTGAAGCCGTTTCTGGCGTGCATCTGTGAATTTGTCACCCAATGCTAGCTGCCAGTTAACAATTAGTTAGAAAAGAGAACTGGAGTGAAGCGGATAATTCTGAAGGATTTAAAACTATTTTTGAGAAGAAAATAAATTATGCATGCAAATGCTGTGTGCGTTGTAACTTTCAGCACAGATTCTCAGTAATCATGCGTAGCACATTAATTCAGCATATTTTGAACTGTCCTTCTGAGCCCATATAGTGTGTACACACCTGTTTTTGTTAAGAGTAAGCTGACAAGGTTGCGCTGGGAGCTCTTATAGTATGGGTTCGTCATTGTGAACGTTAATAATATTGTACTGAGATGGAAAAGAATTTGGAACTGCATGCAGTGGCGGTCATAAGTAGTTTGTAGATGTGTGGCCCTGGCATTGGGCTCTGTGGTATGTTTCATGGAAAAAATAGTGATGGTGCTCTTGGAAGAATTTAAAGAATTAATACTGGGCACAATTTCTCTTTTTCTAAAGGCAATGAAGAATGCGAGTTATATGTGCATGTACTCCAACTTTATTCTTTGTTGCATCCCAACTTGTGATTCTGAAAGACTGACACATGTATATGGTTTTGATCCTTGTGGTTACATCTTACCAGTTGCTTCTGGGCAAGCCTCAGAACTTGGCTTCCTAATCAACACTGCAAATGATTATTCATCATTTGAACTCATTTTAAATCAAAATCACTTTCAAAAGGTCATGCTGTAGTTTAAGACAACTATTTGTCTTGCATTATGTGGAAAGTCAAAGTAGGTGATGATAATGTTTGTGATTTTTTTAGTAGGTATGCTGAAATGGAATTATTATTATAATACTGACCGAGTTTATGCTTTTGTGAAGTCAGCTGGAATCCTTTTGAACACACGCTCTCGTGGTGCACAGTTGTGATACGTTTTTAGAATACCGTTCTAAACATATCTATAGGATGTCCTGCCTGGCTTGACACAGACAAAAGTATTAGTAAAAGCACAACTAGGTCAAAATGTGCCTCTAAAAAGTTTAAAGGAATGTGATATTAAAATCAGTATTATTAAAAAAAAATCAGTATTATTTTAATACATGAGGAATGGTTCCCATAGGACAAGGGTAATACTATTGCTATTCAGACTGTTCTCTAGGTTTCATTGTTTCTTTATTTACAGTTCTCTTAATTGCTATCTTTTGCCCTGCAATATATTTAACAGGTGTAACTTTTAATTGTCTCTTGAAAGCAGTACGATGTAATTAATAGCTAATTCAATTTTATTTGCTCTAGTGTATTTCCACACACACAGACTGCTTTATGCTAGGATAGCTGTGCAGCACGTGGGTTTGTTATGGTGCTTGAAAGGCAGAAGGACGAATTGGAATGAAATACGTGCTCTTTGAGAATGTAAGTGTGCTTTCACAGACCGCTAACTAAGCATGAGTCACGTAATCAAAAGCAAGAGTTAAAGGAAAAGTCTGGGCTCTTCATCGGGTTGCCTGGAGCACTGGTGCTTTGTAAGTCTGCTTGCTTTTGCCACTGAATTTTTTTAAAGCTATGTCTGGTTTAAGGACAGTTGGATTAGTTTTAATGGCAGCCACATGATCCTGTGTGTGGGCATCTCTCTATTTTTTTGCTTTTCATACCATTCCTAAGACCTTTTTTTTTCATTTTTCCATTGTCCTTTTTCGTTCATTTTAGGGCATTTCTTATCCTGTGTGGTCAGTTAGTAAACAGCATCCTTACACAGCATTAATCCTAAATACTGTTTTTTCAAGCAGGTGCTATGTGTAATTCTCGACTAATGTTAATTATCACCATTCATTACACTTCACAGCAATTCCCTGAAGAAAATTCACTTCTTGATAGACAGTTTATTCCAGGGTGTTTTATTTCTATTGTTTGAGGCATGGAAGTTTGGTGGGATATGTCGCTCCAAGTGGTGCGTGTGAAGCAAGTTCCATTTGTCCTAGGAGCTACGGTATAATCCTGAGAACCCTCTCCTGAACAAAAATGTTCTTTAATGTAAAATTCAGATAATTCATGAGATCATAGGTAGTAATGTTTTAAGGGAAATTGTAGCAGTTTAAGAATTTGTTTAATATTTATTAAATACCTGAACAACATTTGTAGCTAGTTACAAACTTCGAGGGGTTAAATGTAATTGTTCAATAACAGCACAAAGGACTGCACAATACTCGCAAACATGCATGCCCAGCTTTCTCTACTGATCCACCACAACACAGAAATAATGCTTTTTGCCAGTTTCTTGTTCTGTATCCCAGCATTCCAATTGCCTCACATTTATCCAACACCGGCTAGTACTTGGCACACCAGAAACAGCACTGGGAAAGGAATGGGGCAGTGAGTCCAGTTGAGGAGCAGGCAGCAAAAGAGCTTGCTGGAGCAGTAGGACCAGAAGGGCTCATTAGCTCCCTTCCAGATCCCTCCCATGCCTTGACCTTTTAGAGAGCAACTGTCCCCTTCCAGCCTGTTCCCAAACTCCCCCCCCATCCAGTCCAACTTATCCTGGCCTGCTCTCTCTTCCCTGCCTTCTAGCTCCTACTCAGTTGCTGCCATGAAAATCAGCTTCCTTTCTCATGGGGAAAAGCCTGATGGAGGTTTTAGAGGAAATTTTTCCTTTAGGAAGAAAATTAGGGATAAATGCTTCCGCATTCTTACAGGGAGGTAAGTGCTCCATAGAGCATCTGCATTTCAAAAATGTAACCGTGGGACTCGCATTGCTTCATCTCTTCTGTAGGCACGGGGGTACGTGGATCCAGCAGCTTACAAAGTGATTTATGGTGCTGTGTACAGAGGTGTGATAGCAGAAAGGAGAAATGAGGCTATTGGGTGGGACTGGCCAAACACTGGACCAGGGGCCAGGCAAGCTGTGAAACCTCCATCCCTGGAGATGTTCCTAGTTCAGCGGCGTAGGTCCTCGTGTAGCATAGCCAGAATTTGGCGTTTGACCTGACTTTGAAGTTAGCCCTGCTTTCAGAAGATGTTGGACCAGAAGTGCCTTCCAGATGTAATATTTTTAATAGATTGATGATTGTTTGGAGATGAAATAGTGGTTTTATGTGTACATGCATAATTTGTATCTCATGTTCTGTGCCTGCTCAACTGTGCACTTGTGTAAGTCAGAGCTCTTTCATGGCAGGTGTAGTAGGGGGTGGATTTCGGGAAGAGGCTTTATCACAAAACCAAAACTGATTTCAGCCTTAAATACAGCACTGATCAGACTTCGGGAGCAACTGTGAACACTAGTCTGATGTATAAAAAGAAAACAACAACAAAAACAAACCATAAAAACAGAATTTCTCTCCCTGCTCTTCCTCTTTAAGCTTCACTACAAGCTGCAACCTTTATGGAAGAAAATATTTCTGGAGGCCCTAAAAACAAAACCAGGGTATTCATATGATGTGGACAAATAAATGCCAGAGGTAGTAAAGATTAAAAAAAAAAAAAAAAAAAAAAGCAACCTGAAGAGACACCTTTGTTTTATAGGCTGAGAAGAAGGTGGGTGGAAGAAAATACTGAAGATTTGGGCAAAACAAAAGGAGTTGGCAGAGAGCTGTGAACTGGCATTGTCGTTAGGGTATGCATCTGAACAAGGACCTGCTATGTTCCGCATCCCATGCTCTCAGCTGCATCTCCCTGCTCTAATCAATGGCTTTCTTTAAAAAAGATTTTAGAGAAATTTAGTCCAGCTGACAATCCAATATTTTAACAGAGTCTTGGAAGACTTCAAAGGAGAAATGAGTGATGCAATGAGAGAGAAGCTGCTTTGTGCATTGCAGGATCCGCTTGCATCAGTCCTGTTTTCTTTTGAAAAAAGAAGGGGGGGGGGGGAATTTAGAAAATGGCAATATTCCAATTCATTTTCAGATAAGAGAAATAAGAAATAAGTTGTTCCTTGCTCAGAGCTCCTAAGTCAACTTCTGGACAGGCTGTTTCTGTCAGAGCTTTACCTCGCTTCCTTGCAGGGCCCTGCCATCCCTACAACTTTCACAGGCTTTCTTTTCAGACATGATGCTTGAGTTCCTTTCACGTCTCCTGTTTTTAGCAGGGTGCTTGGGTGTGAGTCTCCTGGTTTGGAGATAACTTCTTGGTAACTTGACGGTAACTTCTGTTGTTTCTAGATGATTCCCAAAGAAGGTGTGGAATCACTGCTTCCATTCAGATTGAAGGAAGAGTGCTCCCTCCTGCTGGACAGAACCAGCTGTGGTTCTGTCAGAATACCTGCCAAGTGCCACCTGTTAGATTCTGCCACTATAACTACTCCTTCTCACTTCCTTCTCTTTAGATGCAAATAAAATCGTGAAGCGTGTTTTGTTTAGAACTGCCAGAGTCCCTGATGTGCCTTTCCCCAATGAAAACTTTTTCTGTGCAGCTTTTTAATGTGCTGCCTGTGACGAGCTGTTCCAGTAATCTTGTAAAATTCTGGCTGGAATCATGTAGTCTCACCAGGACCAGCTGATTTGTGCTTTAATTTTCACTCGCCTCTGACTGCATGTAAAATCCCATACAGGGTGGTGCTGCTCGGCTGCAGTTTGCCCCGGGGCGCTGGGCTCCGGGAGCAGCAGCGGGTGCTGAAGCCGCTGGCAGCTCGCAGCAGGCCCTTTGTTTCTGTGGCAGGGGAAGCCTGCTCATAAAGAAAGAGTTCAGATGTCCTTATGTTTGAATCGCTTTGTGCCTTTCATTACAATTCAGGCAACAAGCATTCTACCTGCATCGAAAACCAACCAGCAGAGGTTGCCATTGATTTTTCTGTTACCTCTTACCTGCTGAGCAGCTCTCGGCTGTCTTGTACGAGACCTGCAATATTTGGGTGATGTGAGGGTTTGTTGTCAGAGCTCAGGCCTGTGTGTGTAGGAACAGATGCTGCGGAGTTGTCCATCACCTGGGTCTGACCCCACGAAGGTGACTCAGTTGCAGTGGCGGCTGTACCGGGGGAGCCTCAGGAGTTAGCACTGCTCAAATCTGTATCCAGCACAAGGGATTGAGATTGTCAATTCTGTGGTCTGCTTAGTTTTAGGCTTTGCTGTTGCTCATCTGCCTTGCCCTTGGGTCTCTTTCTAACAGCCGTGGTGATGCTCTGGCCCTTTGTTTCTCTAGTGCTAACCCCAGCCTGGCTGGAGGAGGGGAGGAGAAGCCCTGCTCGTGCCCCTGGTGTGCACGGGGCTTTGTTCTGCTGCTGCACAGGAGGAAGGAGAACTGCTCGTGTTGTTCCACCTCTGCTACTGATAGCTCTCGCTTAGAGCCCTACATTTAGACAGTAAATGTAGTCAGTAAATTTGTCACAGCCGTTCACCATTTTGAGGTACTGGCGTGATTTTTGTCTTCTCTTCAGTCCTTTGGTGGCAGACTTTGCCCTTACCACACAGTGTTACTGCTAGTCCCTTCCCCACAGCCGCAGTTTGTGCTGCCTCGGGTTTCTCCAGCAGTGTCATTCAGCCCGCAGCGCTTGCTCCAGGCAGTACCTGAGCTACAAGCTGGTACCCCGGAGCAGCTCCCTACAGCTTTGCCTCGACGTAGAGCAGTTCCCACCCTACCACTTTCTAAGGCCTGACTTTGTTGAACCCTCCATTGCCCTTCTCCGCACGTGCGTTTTGCTGAGCCATAGCCCAAGCCCCGCTGCGTGCCTGGTGCTGCCCCAGCCCCGTTGCTCGCTCTGCGGGGGCCGTGCGGGGCCCACCCGTGTGCGGTGCTGCGCCTCATTTCGGGGCGCCCTGACGGGAGCCCGAGGGCCGCGTCCCGCGCCCCGCCGTCCCCCGCCGCCGTTCCCCCGCCGCGCTGCGGGGGGCGCCCAGCCGCGGCCATCGGCTCCTCGGCGGGGAGGAGGAGGAGGAGGAGGAGGAGGAGCAGGAGCGGGCTCGGGGGGCCGGGGGGGCCGGAGGGGAGCGGCGGCAGCGGCCCCGGCCGCCCGGCGGGGAGCGCAGCGCCCTGCCCAGCCGCCCGGCGCAGGGCGGGGAGGATGCGCGCAGGGGGGGCTCGTCCGGCTGCCCGCACGCGGGGCCGGGGAGCGGCGGGCTGGGACGTGCCGGCACACGGAGGGCTGCAGAACCGGAAACATTCGGGGACGTTATAAAACCCCAAGGACTGGGTGCGCGGCGTGGCGATGCGCGGCGGGAGGCGAACTCCAGAGAGCGAGCTTGCCGTCGAGCTGCTGCAAGGGAATCGAAGATTTTTCTTTTCTGGTAGCTGAAATTCCTCTTGAAGACCCGTCAAGGACTGCCGAAAGCTCCAGAGAGGTTCCGGTACTTTTACAGAGACTTGAAGCGAACGCCAGCGTAATATCTCAATGACCTTGGAAATCATTTTATGTGGATTCCTTAATTCTCACCGCCGGTCTTCGGGTCTCAGGAACTCCAGGATTAAAGATGGTTTTAACCTTCTAGGGGCCTTTTAAAAAGCAAGATTGTATACTACTAATTACCTGCCTAACGATTCCTGAACTAATCAAGCATTTGCTTTAAACTGAACACAGAAGATGCTTTCTTTTAATGTTTGCTTTCTCCACAACTGCGAATAAAATGAGCAAGGTAATGTCCTGCAATTAGAAGAACAATTTTGTTTACACGATTGTTATTATGCCGAACATCTAATAAATCTAGCAATCCTAAAACTACCTAGAAGAAGCAGCAGAATAACAGAATAATGGAGTAGTAAACAATGGCAGCTTTCCTAGCCAAATCAGCATTTCATTAGCTTCACAGCAGAATGCAGATGGAAGTTTCTGTTCTTGTGGTGTGGGGGGTTGTGAAATGATTCAGGTGTTGATACAGAGGTGAGCAATATCATGGATATACCTATAAACTCCCGTGTGCCGATCCACTCTAGCAAATACAGGAGAGTTTCCAAAGATGATTATTTTAAATTGCCATTGCTGAAATTAAATTCAAGAGGATTTATTTTGTCTGTGGGGACCTTGAATTATGCTCCTGGCATTAATAATTGTAATGGACTATAACTGTTTAAAGGAATGAATACTGACGCAAGTCTCCAAATTCTATTCTTAAACCCTTTGGATTTTTAAATGAGTAGACACGATCTTCCTCATTGTATGTGAGATGTATGTTTTCTTTCTTGGGAGTCAGAGGACAAATCTGTCTTGTCCCCCACCTGTCTCCCTCCAAATAAAATTCATTATTCATACCCAAACAGTGGTGAGTCTATTGGAATTAACCTTGACAAAAGTGTTTTCCTTACCTTTCTAATGAGTAGCATGGATTAGACAGTACTATCTCCTGAACGGAGCCAGAACAGACAGCATTAGATGATGAACTTTTTCCTTTACTCTCAAGTCACTCTGTGATTTAAACTGAGGCATTAAAAAGATTGCCTCCAGCAACCGCTGGTCCAGGAAACCTGAGCTGTACCAAGATTCCTCCTTCCCTTCCTTCCCCTCACCCCACTGTATTCCAAAGTAAATGATTTTCTCAGGAAAATAAACAGATTTCCCCCCTCTTACCCTGGGAAATGAAGGTGGCTCTTCAGTTTTTATTTCCGTATTTCACGGTACCTGTTTGTTTTAGAAGTGCCTTGTGTTTGTAAAGATTACTCAAGAGCACTGGAGGAGCTGATCAGTGGCCTTTCTCTTTCTGGCGTTTTTTTTTTTTTTTTTTTTTTTCCTTTCTTTTTTGTGTGTGTTTTTCTTTCCTTCTTTCCTTTCTTTCTTTTCTTTCTCTCTTTCTTTCTTTCTTACTTTCTTTCTTTCCTTAAAGCTAAGGTGTGCCAGAGGTGATGCACTGATGCTGAGGAGGCATCAACAGCTATGGGACTGTAGAACCCTCTCAAATGTAAGCACTGGCAGTGTCTACAGAGAGATCGTGAGACGCTGAAGCAGAGCTTAGCTGCTGTTAAGCATGTCATCTGCTCGCTAACACTCAGAGCGCAGTGTTCCCTAATCACAAAACATGAACCAGTCCCGATGGATTGAATGGAGGACTCTGAATCTGAGCAGTAGTGTCATGAACATATCTGAGCATCTCTCCTGCCCTCTTGGATTCGGTCACTACAATGCAGTTGACATCTGTATCCTTGAGACGGTTGTTATTATCTTGCTAACTTTTTTAATTATTGCGGGTAACTTAACTGTGATATTTGTTTTCCACTGTGCTCCACTTCTGCACCATTATACCACCAGCTATTTTATCCAGACCATGGCCTACGCTGATCTTCTTGTTGGAGTTAGCTGCTTGGTTCCTACCTTGTCACTGCTTCACTATTCAACAGGCGTCCACGAGTCCTTGACCTGTCAAGTTTTCGGATATATCATCTCTGTGCTAAAAAGCGTGTCTATGGCGTGTCTTGCTTGCATCAGTGTGGATCGCTATCTCGCTATAACAAAGCCTCTCTCCTATAACCAACTGGTCACACCTTGTCGCTTGAGAATCTGCATCATTTTGATCTGGATATACTCTTGTCTGATCTTCTTGCCTTCCTTTTTTGGTTGGGGAAAACCTGGTTACCATGGAGATATTTTTGAATGGTGTGCTACCTCCTGGCTAACTAATGCCTATTTCACTGGCTTTATTGTGTGCTTACTGTACGCTCCCGCTGCCTTTGTCATTTGTTTCACATATTTCCACATCTTTAAAATCTGCCGGCAGCACACCAAAGAGATCAATGATCGGAGAGCTCGATTTCCTAGCCACGAAGTGGATGCTGCTGGGGAGACTGGGCACAGCCCTGACCGCCGCTATGCCATGGTGTTGTTTCGGATAACCAGCGTGTTCTACATGCTGTGGCTCCCTTATATCATGTACTTTCTGCTGGAGAGCTCTAGGGTGTTGGAAAACCCGGCACTTTCCTTCTTAACAACGTGGCTTGCTATAAGCAATAGTTTCTGCAACTGTGTGATATATAGCCTCTCCAACAGTGTCTTCAGGCTGGGACTGCGGAGACTGTCAGAGACAATATGTTCATCTTGTATGTGTTTAAAAGACAGGGATGTTCGGGACCCTAAACCAAGGAAACGGGCTAATTCCTGCTCCATTTAAAGAGACCTGGTGCGTGTCGTCAAACACGGAGTTTTGATAGTATTTGCTGTACCTGGGAACTTACCAGAAGAGGAATGTTTACGTGATTAGTGTGCTATGCTGTTAGAGCTGAGTTTAAAAGTGCTTTTGGAAAAGAGAGAGGCTGCTCTAAGAGGGGTCACTGAACTTTGCATATAGCTCTTGTGCGATTGTGCGGAGAGCTATTCAACAGAGGTGAAAAAGAAAGTCAGAACTAAAATCTTCCAAAGGGCATGTTATACCTACCGCATCAAAGGAGGTTCCTCATAAAATAAATCAGTTAGTTACTACCTTATATTTTTGCCCTTGTAGAAAAGTTGTCTTACTATCTTTGTGTCAGAATATACTGTAGCCTTCTGAATTTAAATATATTTAAGAGGCAACAATCAACTACACAGTAAGTGGCTATCTGTAAATTATATTCCTGAGGACTTACAGTAGATGTTGCAGATTAATAACCAGCTCTGTCTCTGCTCACATCTTGTACAATTTTCAGTTTTACAAACAGCCCGCAACGCATAAAACCTACACCAGGCATGATGCTTTTGGATAAAATGGCACATTCTGGTACAACTTTCACAGACCCTCGCCCTCATTTCCCCTGTTATTTATTTATTTATTTATTTATTTATTTAACTATTTTCCCTCCGTTCTGTGCATCTCTAAATTCCATCAAGTTGCAGTGGTTCAGTTTGAGGACACCTACAAGGTAAAATGAGTTTCTAATCACTCTTCCTGGAGAAAGCAATAGCCTTTCCCGGCCAGCTGAGTATTTGCAGCTGCCCGTGTACAATGACTTTTTCAGTCTTTCATTCTCTCAATCCTGTTAAATTAGCACACAGTATTGATGTAGTGTCCTTTAGGGTGTAGTAAAGCTTTTTCTTTATTGGCTACACAGATAATCCTAATGCAAATATGATAATCGCACACAGCAGTGTGCGATTCTGCTTAGAAAATTAAAAATAAATAACAGAACCTTTTCTTTGGGAAGTCTGAATAGCTTACTGTTGTAGCTGTCAATCCTTTGTGTGAACCTAGCTTGCACATACTGTATTATTTTTTATCAAAAGTTTTTTTTAGAGAAAATGTAAATTGTGGTCTGTGCCTAATGTTTTCATAGCACATGGAATAGGTCAATGCTACAGGATTAAAAAAAACTATACTCATTTTAAGAGAAATACTTCTGTGCAGTTGTTGAATCAATGTTTGTTAGACAAGTGCTCTTGGAGAAGGTGAACAAGACAGTTTAGTATTAAATACAGGCAAAGAGCTTCAGTATTTCCTTTTGTAGTGAACTGACTTTCAGGTCCACTGATTGAAACTTTTTTATTTTGCAAGGGCGCACGTTAGGTTCGTGTAATAAACTGCCAGGGGTTCAGATGCATGCCAATCAATAAAATATTTAAATTATTATTTTGAACCAAATGTAATTTTCTTAGGTGGTTATTGGCTTTTAAAGAAGGCCCAATTATTGATTATTGGTGCCTTTTAACACTGCACTATTATTCCTTCTTTCACCAAAATGCATATGTAAAGCCCGTGCCTATTACTTTTTGTACCAGAAGCTAGCCACATTTGCACACCTGTGGTTTGACTCTAGATCTCCCTTAATTATGTACTCTGTTTTGCTGAGGTGGTTCTGAACCCCTGTACATTTTTAAACGTGTAAGAAAGTTGAAACAATGGAATAAAGTAGTATTATGTATATCAAACCCAGCCTTGGCTTTAGTTCCCTGCTGTTACACTCTGTTCTCTGTGAAAGTTCCTCTGGGCTCCGATCGACTAACGAAGGAACTCATGAAGGACTTACAAGTTGACTATTTAAAATCCCAAACTCGAAGCTGTTTGCTTTCTGTCTTAAGTGTTTGTATGCTGGTTTCTAACATTGCACAACCTTTAAAGCAGATTGAAATACATCTTGAAATGTTCCTCTGGCTAAGCTGAGCTGTTGCTGACAATTAGCCCTGACCTATTATGGAAAAAGGAGTAGCTCTCCTTGTGTGGACCCTGTATTCCTCCACGTCTATGGGAACGGGCCTGTCGCCTTCTTTTGAAAAGTTGCTGTTTATTTCCAAAGATTATTTTGGGCTGCTCCAGAAGGTTGTGTAAGCCTGTCTCTTCTCTCAAACAAGACCTGGATTCGTTTAGTTCTGTGATTATCTGTATCGTTTCCAGCTTAGTTAGGTCCTCAGTGTGCAAGACTTAGTCAAGGAACAATGAAATATCTCATTTCTCCCAGCTCGCACAGCTGGTGCCATACTGATAACATAGTTCTACGGTTGTGCTCCAGAGCTGGGAGCTTCCTGCTTCTGGTTTTGTTGGCAGTCCTGGTAACAGTTTCTGTGTGACCTCCAGAAATTCAAGGAAAGCTCTAGAAAATCCTTGAAGCTGGTCAAATCTTTTCTTAAAAACAAGAAACACAGCTTGAAGGCAGTAGAATATGTATTTAGCACGGTATTGTAACTACAAATATGTAGAAATACACAAGCTAACTCATTTGTATCGGTAGTGCCTTAGTCGAACCCTGCTTGTATAACCTCAACAGAGTTGACACGCATCAACTCGGAGCTTTACTGCCTGCAAGCGGGAGGCCAGGACGGGAGGCTCCCTTTCTGCAGAGGCTGCAGCACAAGGTTACACGCCAGCCGCTGGCCCCTTGCCTCACGGGGCAGAGTTAGCAATACGTCCTTATCGACCATCGTGCTGAGCTTGTTGAGTTATCAGGTGGGAGTGAAGATTTCCCTTTTCCTTAGGCAGGCTTTGAAGGGAGAGAATATAGCAGAAGTCCACTGCCCTGCATACAAATCCTCGTTTCCTATACTCCTCACCTTATTTTTTTTCTTCCTTCACCATCAACGTATCGTTGGTGGAAGAGCACTAATTTGCTTGTCGGGAGCCTGAATTTCACTTTCTCTAAAATCACACTTCAACCTGTTGTCTGTAAACCCGAGTCTCCTACTTTCCTGGAAAGTGTCAAATTAAACATCTTCAGCAGAGTTAAATACTGTGTTTCCTATTGCTGTTCTCAAGGAGATAGGATTTGACCCAGTGGTCAGTCACGTGAATTTTTAAGTTTAGTGTTTCATTTTTCAAAAGTGCTTTGTAAACTCATAATGTATTTATTTTTTTTTTAAGGGAGGTTTGTTATTGTTTTACTAATGCTATCTGAGGATTCCAGCTGGTGCTGACTTCTCTTCCAAAAATGATAAAGCCAGACGTTTTGATGGATAAAAAAAGTCCAACAGAAATTCCAGTCATTCAATCTGTCACTTTTAATTTTCAATCTGTATAAAGTTCCATGATGTTGTATGAAAATCTGACTAAGGAATGGAACTTTTAAAGCTGGCATCTCTCACACAAAAATGTTTTAAGAGTTTATTATCCCAGTTTCATGTGCCTAAAGTTCTTCATGATGTATAAAGTTGCTAGTAATAAGATCACCCAATGCTAACCAAATAAATAGATTTGATTGCATCATTGCTGATATTATAGGTAATAACAAGGTAATTGCTAAAACTTTACGTTCCTTAAAAAAAAAAAAAAAAAAAAAAAAAAAGTCAGGGGAAGCTAACAGCTACTTATATGTAAAATAGTAAATAAAAAAGGTTAAAGTGACAAGAGACATCTAATAGGTAAGCAAAACAAACATGCATAGAGTTCCTTTGTGCCGTTAGGTTTCTCTGGGATACTTCTGCTTGTAGTAGGCAAGGTAAAGGTCAGTTGTGTTACTGTTTAGAAACTCATGTCTCCAGCCTAAGGAAAAAAAAAAATCCTGTAATGGCAGAAAAAGTGCTACCAGAAAAGTAATTTTTTCTTCACCAACTACTATTTGCTTCCTTATTTTCTGGAACAGCTAAGTGAATTCATCTTCAAAATGCTCTTTAAAGGGAAAGACAACTGAAGTAATGAAAAGTACAAGGCTGTCTTTTAAATGTTTACTTACTGTTTTTCTTACAGTAAGATTTTTTTTTTCCACTTACAAACCCATCTTGTGATTGTACTTGGTAAGACATGGGGTCTCACACTAGGCTTATTTTTGTGCAAAATCTTTGTGCATCCTCTGCTGACAAGTTGTGTTCTGCTTTACTGAGCCACCTTTCCCAGGTACAGTTTACGAAGACCTTTTAAAAATAATATTTATTTCATTTTTACAACTATTTTTACATCATTAGCATTTGCCAACTGAATATCTGTAATCATGCTCAGTTTTTATCCTCACCAAAATTAATAAAAATGTCTTTTTTTTTTAAATAAAGTAACTTACCAGTCAATATTAGAAATTGGCTATTGAGAAAAAGTGGATCAATACACCAATTTGCAATTTCATTAGCTTCTTATTGTGTGTATGACAAATGGAGCTTAAATATAAATAACAGATAGTTGCTGCAACAGGGTATCAGGTTGTTGGGAAATGCATCAGGGTTTCTACTCTCCCAAAGCTGATTTTCAACATGAAACTGTTTCATCTTTCTGTCTGGCAGTGGTAGCCCAGCAAATAACCGTATGGATTTTTTTGTGCTGTTGTTGGAGTGTTGAGGCTCTGAACACCAATGTCCGAGCTGCTGCTGCAAACACGCCTTAACCAGAGCTCTGGCTCAGTCCTGGAGCTGGCCTTGCCAAGGAGACGTGCCAGGGGTTCATCAGGCCGTGGGTGCCGTGGGGGAGGCCAGTCAGTGGAGGTGGCAGTGGCCTCCTCAACTAGCCTCTAGGATCGGCTCATCTGCAGGGCTTTCAGTTCTGCTGTCACTGTCACCAGAAGGATGGGTTTAAGCCTTTGACTTACTGCCGCCTTTACCCCTGCCCTTTCTCTTTGGGCTGTTTAAGTGTGGGGTCTACAGCATTCAATAAATTCACTGGATTAGGTAAAATATTTTGTGTGTCATTTGACTGGCAAAACCTGGCATTGCTTTGTTATCTAGGTGATGATTAATTTTTAGGCCTTTCCAGAAAAGGAAGCATCTCGGAGGTAGCGTTTTCTTGTCACTTGCAGATTGCCTGGAATGTTGCTTTAAGACAACATTTTCCAAAGACTGCACGATTTTTGCTAAACCAAATACCAAGTTAAAGTAAAATCTGATTTTTTTTCGCATTTATCCTATACATGATTTCTTTTTTTTAGTTTATACTGAATTCATATGTAGATCTCTGCAGTCATTAAGCGTTTTTAATTGTTAACAATGGACTATGTCATTATTGTAGATCAGTGGGAAGAAAGCGATTCAGAAGGATATTTAAGGTAGCTTCCTACTCACAGATTTTTCTAGTCAAGCTTAAATGACATGACTCCTTTCTCCATCTGATGTTAGGAAAATCCTTCCAGAAAATATGATGTGAGCTCAACAAGCTTTAAGTGCTAAAGGAACAGTACGTGAGTGGAGGAGAAGCTGTTAATGGCTCTGTTCCTCAGCACAACCTCAAGAAAACATCAACAAAATCTAATCTCCCTTTAACATCCATGATTTCTATGGACTTTTCCTTTGTCAAAGTACTGTGAAGGATAGGTCGAATATAAGGAAACCTTAGTGCTGTCAGCTGTGCTGACAGGAGGCTGGGAAAAGCAATTTCAGGCAGTAAAAATGCCTGGAGATTTTGGGATTTTATCACAGTCTTATGCTGACTCCTGCCAAACATAACCCTCTTGAGAAGAAGGTGATAGAAATGCTACAGGCTTTTCATTTTACACTTAATCACCCTGTGACTCGATTTGAGCAAAGCAAAGGCGATTCTGATCGAAATGAGACTTCTATAATGCAGTCATTACCAAGCAAAAAAGTTGTACGTTTTGTATATGATATTCACACAACCTCAAAGCTTGTAATCTAAATTTTACAATCAGCAATATCAGAAAAAGTGACAAAATACAAAGTTTTTTGAGAAGAGGAAGCTCAGAGGTGTCAGCATTAATCACATGAGGGTGTTTCTGCATCTTGGTGATACTGCTTTTTGGTTCTTTGTTTTATTTAACTGAAATGTATATGCCTGCTGTCTTGTTTCTCTTCTTTTGTAAATTATTTGAATAAGCACAAATTCTTTTAATTGTGGAAGAAGTCTGTTTTATGAAATATTTTCATGAAAAATTGGATAGTGCCTTGGGAAAGTGTGATCGACTGCTCCCTGGGAGAAAGTGCAATGTGTTCCTTGTAGAACATAGAAGTGCTTTGAATTTCATACACTTAGGGAAGTCTTCAGATGTCTGTATGCAGCGGAGGTTTCTGGTCCTTGAATGTGTCTCTCGAGTGGTATTTATGCTTGTGCATGTATTATTTAAAAGCTGTTCTTGTGTGACATTTGAATTTATAATTGCAAATGGACAAGTGGTATTTCCAGCGATCAGGCAGATTCGTTCTGACCTATGAAAGACAGCTGCTGAACCCACAGGCTGTTAAGGCTCCCGGTGTGATGGCAGCGCACGGGTTCTCGTGAGCTGTGCTGTTGTGGGGGAACAGGGCCGGGATGTGCGGACTGAGGCAGGAGAGCTGCTGGATGAGCCTCTCCCTGGCTCTGGGGCCGGGCATGGCAGCGGGTGACCTCTGGCTGAGCACTTTGTATTAATGCCATTGTGTTACTGTATGCCTGTGCTCACATCTGTGCTTAAACGCCAGTTGTCAAATACAAGGCATCTGTATCATTTTGGAAGATGTATTCTCTCCTCTTTCCTGCTGAGATTCCTGTAGATCCCTTTCAGTGCCGCGTGCCATTTAAACCTCTGATTCATGCTCACTGACTAAACCTGCCATGGTTTAAATGGTTCCAGTTGCAGCAGCAGAGGCAGCAGAACGAAACATGCCTGTGCCTCGCCTCGCCTCCTTTTACCCCGGCTCTCCCAGGTCAGCCTGGCAGCTCCGAGCAGCGCCACGTTTCAGCGGCAGGGCAGTGTGACGTCCAGCACGCTGGTGTGGGCGCCAAGCCCTCGAGTGCTCTCGTACCCGCGCTGCGTGGGCTTCAGCAGCCAGAAAAGGGCTGTGGGAGACAGCTGAAGGCAACAGTGCCTTAAAGGGCTTCAACAAGGTTTTTGCAGGATTTAGAATAGGAAGGAAATTAGTAGAAAGTTTTTTTTTGAAGAAAGGGGAGAAAGAGAGCTTCATATATTGTGAGTAATGAATTACTGGATCAAGGACAGATGGATCTCTTTTTCACCTCTGCCCTCACAAGGTAAACAGGATCTTCATCAGAGAGTTTTAGTATAACTAGGTGGATTTTGGACACTACAGTGTTTGTAATGACTGTTGTGCAACTATACATACTTAAGGCTTGTAAACTGTCATATAATGGCAAGGTTCTGGTGGCAGCTTTTTCTTCATTTCAAGGGCTTTGGGGACCACTTTGTGGCTAGAGTCAGATAAGCACCAAGCATATGCTAAAACAACCAAAGCCAAACAGCCAACACTGGCTATCAGTGAAAGACCTTTATCCAAAACTGCTTTCTCCATAATATTGGCTACTTCATGTTTTCCAGGTCACACTTCACATTGGCGTATGAAGATGACATAAAACACTAAGAAATCTAATAAATATAATTACATAATTTCATAATAAAATTAGTTTTAAGATTTTTAATTTTTCAACTCAGGACTTTAGGAGACCTCTTTTCTGATATTTGGTATCTTGGGATCCAATTAATTATTTTCCTTTGCTGGCTGTGCTTTACGTTGACCTCTGGCTTGCTTTTTTTTTTTTTTTTTTTTTTAATTCAATCTTAAATTTGAATTTGAATTTTAAATTCAATTTTGCTGTTACTTAGATATGTTCTTCACTTGACTCATGTAAAAGCCTTTATGAGAATATTAGAAAGATCACGTCCTTCATGGGAACACTATCGAGCCTTAAATCTACTTAGGATGTATTCCATTGTACCTAAAAGAAGCTGCTGTTGTACCTTTTTTACCAGCTTTCAGGTGTCTTGGCAATAAGCTTCAGCTCCAGGTGCCAAGTCCTCCAACTTCTTCTGTTGAGCTGGAATATTATTTGCCACTGATTTTTGGAAATGTTACCGACTAAAGAAACTGTTTTGGTGGTGAATCCACATTTTGGGTGGGATTTATGAAGATACTTTCTATTTCTATCGTATGTATTTCCTTTGATTTTTATGAGAGTATATGAGGATTATTGCTTAAGTGCAGCTAGAACTTGTGTCCATGTTATCCCTGTGAATTTATGGCTACTTTCTTCTGGTTTGCCTTTCTTCTGGCTTGGGAAGCTCTTTTTTTTGGGGAAAAAGTGTGTTTGTGATGGTTGGTCGTTGATACAATTGTGCTTTGATGGTCATTTTATTTTATGAATTTCACTGCATTAGCGATGCCTGTATTTTAAAAATAAAAATCATGGCAAAGTGCTCTTGTAATAATGGTATTGATTTTGTTTGTGGTAGAAAAATATATTTATAGCAAGACAATTTTCATTGATAAACGAAGATTTGAAATGTGATGTAGGTGAGGAACACCTGCTGATAATTTATTTGGGGAAAGATTTGAATTTCAAACGGCAGCTGAGATTCAAGAAAGAAATGTAAATGCTGATCCTGAAGTAAAGTAGCCCTTGTTTTTCAGCTGGTAATGAAATGAATTGTGTCCGTCTCCTGTCAGCAAGAGGTTCTGGGTTACCAGAAGTCATCGTATGGAAACGTTAGTTTAACAAGTAGCAACCAACCCCAAAGCTATGGGATAGTAGTAGTTATAATAAAGAAAACTATTAGAAAGCATCACTACCATCAGCATGGCATGCCCGGGTCTTGAATAGTATGTGCAAGCCTGGTCTGTGGTAGTCCAGCTGGAGGAGTGGTGGGGACCTGCATGGCTCTGAGGCAGAGTGGAGGGGCCTGGGGCTTGGGCCTGGGGCTAGGGCTGGGGGCTAGGGCTGGGGGCTTGGGCTGGGGGCTTGGGCTGGGGGCTTTGGCCTGGGGCTTGGGCCTGGGGCTTGGGCCTGGGGC